>NW_007883382.1:0-551 GCF_000696425.1 Galeopterus variegatus
TATCTTGTCTGCCTCCTGCACAGACTCCACTATAGCGCCCCATGGAGGGGCCTCAGTGAAGCTGGGCTGAGAGACAGACTGACAAAGGCCATTCTTGGGGCTCTTTGGTTTTGTTTTGTTGTTTTTTATTTTCTTTTCATTTTTGTTTTAATGAGGCTAAGAACTGTCTGCTAATCTCTTACAATTAACCTTTCTGAAGTAACAGAACTGGGACTTATTGTAATATTGCTGTGACTTGGAAAGATCGTAGGTTAATAATAGCTACTTCTTCATGCACTGCTCTTTGTTACATTGGAGGAAAATCACCTTTAAAAAAAAGCTTTAAAAGAAAAAAAATCTTCATCGGAGTGCATGGTCCACTTTGATGCAACAGTTCAACACCCAAAAGTACACAGGTAAAATACGCTGACATCTACAAGCCTTATTGGAGGATGTAACAGGAGCATCCTTGGAACCATGTCAGGTCAGCAGTTTCACAGAGCAGGGGACACCCTGACCTCTACTGAGGTTCCATAAAACACCCGTGGAGACCAGCCTCAGGGAGAGGGGCC
>NW_007883383.1:0-551 GCF_000696425.1 Galeopterus variegatus
ATATATTTTGGGATACACATACAATGTCATAGCTTTCAGCAATACAAAGTAACAAAATATATTAATATATGCAAAGCGTGGATGAATTTCAAGAAGATTATACTAAGTGAAAGGAGTAAAACAAAAATGACTCTATACTGTATAATTTCATTTATATGACATTTCAAGACAAAACTGTAGTGACAGAAGCAGATAAGTGGTTATCTGAGGTTGAATATTGGGAGAAGGGATTGACTGCAATGCAGCATGAAGAAACTTTTTGGGGTGATGGAACTATTCTCTATTTTCATCATGTTGGTCATAATTGTATATGATTAACAAAATTCATCCAACTTTACATTGGAAATAGATGGTATTCATTGTATACACATCAATACAAACGAAAAAAATTAGCTGTAGCTCCTCAATATTACAATTATTTCACAAATGTTAAGAAGACATACTGTGATTATCACTTCATTTGTATTTCTAAGAAATTAACCCATCAATTTTTTCTTGGGAAGAGGAAGACAGAACTTCTTTGATGTGCCACATTCTATTTATCTGCTACT
>NW_007883384.1:0-551 GCF_000696425.1 Galeopterus variegatus
CAAACTTCAGTGTATGTTCTCAGAAATATTCAAATGCATACATTGGGCATACATTTTATCACAAATGATAGCATTCATTAACATTGACTTATCCTATGCTTTTTCCAAATAACATGTACTGGGAATTGTTTCTTATCAGTACATATAAAAGCTGCTTCATTTCATTTGACAGCTGTGAATTATTCCATGGAAGCAGAAGTATTGATTTATGTTTAGACTGTGTTCAATATCTTGCTATAATTCACAATGCTGCAACAAATGGCCTTGCACATAGGTCATTTCACACATATGTAGGCCTACTTTAATATACATTTCTAAAAGTGAAAAAACTAAGTCAAAAGTTTTGTATAATTGTAATTTTCATAGACTTTAATAAATGTCCGTCATAGAGATCATATCGGTTTATGTTAACACTGGTTATGTATGAGAGAATCTACTCCACATATGTTGGTCAAGTTTGAATTATCAAATCTTTGCCAATGTGATCAGTGAAAAAATGGTATTTAATTGTTGTTCAAAGTTGCATTTTAAGTATCATTTCATGTAATTAA
>NW_007883385.1:0-551 GCF_000696425.1 Galeopterus variegatus
CAAAGATTCCCTAATAACTTGGGCAGGAAAATGGGATTAAAAGAAAAGAAACAAACAAACACTAGGGTTTGATCAACCATGTGGGATAAGATATTTAATGACTGTATTCAAGTATTATGGATTTTTTTAAAAAGATTTGGAATCTGGGGGACATATGAGATATAGCTCCCCAAACATGCATATACAAAAAGTTTGATTTTTATAAAACAAAAAACTAGCTTTATAGTAGGCATCCTTTTAGGTATATTTTTACCCATTTTTCCAACATGGCAAGAGCAACTTTTCACATCAATAAGTATATATCTTTATTTTTATAATTAATGACTGGATAGTATTCCGTTGGACAATTTAAATGTTCATCGGACAACTATTTTCTTAGGATAAATTCCTACAAGTAGTATTTTTAAGCGAAAATACATACCCACTTCCAAGCTTTTAATATTTATTGCTAAATTCCTATTGACATTATATCAGCCCAGAACAAACAAACTTATTTTGACATAGTTAATTTAAAAAATAAATAAATAAAATGAAAATAAAAGAAAATGAAG
>NW_007883386.1:0-551 GCF_000696425.1 Galeopterus variegatus
GATTAGCTTGGTTTGATGAATTTAATTAGATCGATTAGCTGTGTCTGATGAGTTTACTTAGGTCGATGGGCTGGGTCTGATGAGTTTCCCTAGATCGACTGGCTTGGTCTGATTAGTTTTCCTAGATTGATTGGTTTGGTCTCGTGAGTTTACTTAGATCGATTAGCTTCGTCTAATGAGTTTACTTAGACCGATTAGCTTGCTCTGATGAGTTTCCTTAGATCAGTTGGATTGGTCTCGTGAGTTTACTTAGATCAATTAGCTTGGTCCGATGAGTTTACTTAGATCGATGAGCTAGGTCTGATGACTTTACTTAGATCGATTAGCTCGGTCTGATGAGTTTACTTAGATTGATGAGCTCGTTCTGATATGTTTACTTAGATCGATGAGCTTGGTCTGATGAGTTTACTTAGATTGATGAGCTCGTTCTGATATGTTTACTTAGATCGATGAGCTTGGTCTGATGAGTTTACTTACATCGATATGCTTAGTCTGATGAGTTTACTTAGATCGATGATTTTGGTCTGATGAGTTGACTTACATCGATGAGC
>NW_007883387.1:0-551 GCF_000696425.1 Galeopterus variegatus
TAAACAAGTGAAAAGTAACTATTGGATGGTTAACCTTTGTCGTTTTGCTTACTTTACATCTATTCTCTCTTTTGGTGATAACATTTCGGGGTTTAAAAAAATGTTTTTTTTATTTTTATGGAGCTGCTCCTTCCCTATTATTACACAGGGCTGATCCAGGCATGGGGCAGGCAAAAGACACAATCCTGGCCAAGCAGAGCCATCTACAGTCTCACCAGTTGTTTCAGGACATGGTAGGATGCGGCAAGAGAACTCTACCTGGAAGTCTGATGAAGGTATTAAGGAGGAGGCAGCTTCTTTTTGCGTGAGTTGCTAAAAAAGTAGGATATAGCTGGGGATCAACTTCCAGAGAAATTTTGTGTGAGATGGAAGCCAATCTGGAGGAAAGTAGAGTCAAGAAGTGGAGGAAAAGACAAAATCAAAGTTATTGTTATTTACTTAAATTGCTTTGAGTTAGGATTTTATTAATTGCAATATAAAGAGATATTATTGCTATGGTCTGAATGTTTGTTCCCATTCAAAGCTGATGTTGAGACTTAATTCTCAATATA
>NW_007883388.1:0-551 GCF_000696425.1 Galeopterus variegatus
TAGACTGATTCTGGTTACTCAGGTCATGGTCCCTATTCTTTCAGTGCACACAGTTAGTGTCCTATATGTGAGACTGTCGTGGGAATTGGGGGCACAGTCAATGAATAGATAAGATACAAAATGCTACCCTCATAGAGGTTACAGTCTAAAAGGGGAAAACATACTATAAAGAAATTAGCTAAAAAATATAAATATTAGGTGGTGATAATACCAGAAGAAAAAAGACAAGAAAGAGTTTAGATAGTAAGGGTGGGGAGGTGCTATTTTGCATAAGGTTGACAGGAGAGGCATTTCCAAATACTTCTCCCTGCTTCTTTCTCATCTGTGTGCTCTAATTTTACTCCCCCTTCCTTGTTTTGTTCTTATTATTTCTTTCAAGTATGAATTGTCTGATACAGAATACCCTTAAAACTTTGGTTAATGACCATCCCACAATAATTGCATTAAAATGACTTCTCTCCAGTGTGAATTGATATTCAGAACAAGTAATGATATCAAAAGTCCCTTTAAAATTTGTTACATTTATAGGGTGACATGAAGCACCAATATCT
>NW_007883389.1:0-551 GCF_000696425.1 Galeopterus variegatus
AGTGGTTAGTGTTTGGAGCGCAGGCAATGGGGGAGATGGGCCCACTGGGAGAACATTGAGACTCAGCAAGGACAGCCGATCTGTCCCCCAATCAGCACAGAGCAACTCAGGGGAGACTGGTCGGGAATGCAGAATTGCATGGGGTGCAGTTTGATAAAAAGTTTGAGGCCTGGATCAGAGTTTCTACATGACACAGGTGCACTGGGTCTCTGGAGAGCTGGAAGTACCTATAAGGTCAAACATTAAACCCTGAGCTCCACAGAAAGTCTTCCCTAGGGAAACAGCAGCAAAGCAACAATTTAGCTCAGCAACACAGCTCAAGTACTGGTTCCCACAGGAAGTTCCCCCACTTTAGAAGTAAGCAAAGGACAAAAAATTAGTTCTGGCCCAGGCACACCACCAGCATCTCGGGTCCTGCCAGGGGACCCGAGGTCTAGAGCCGAGGACCGGACCCCCTGCCCACATCCAGGCACACCGCCATCACCTTGAAGCCCTGCCAGTGCCAATGAGCATGCCAAAAATATCACCTCCATGTGTGTGGTCCACCACAG
>NW_007883390.1:0-551 GCF_000696425.1 Galeopterus variegatus
TGGGGAAAAGAACTTGCCTACATATTGTGTGTGTAGGGGTCTATAGAGAAAGAAAAAGAGCAACTTTTTCTATGGGAAACATATCCCAAAAACAATGTTAAGCATTAAAGGTATACTCAGAGACACTTTACAGTGTTTACAGAACAGTTAAAATATAAACTAAGTCAATTCAGTGGAACATTGACTTGCATACTTTGGATATTTTAAGTGTTCAAATAGTGAATTTATAAAATAAATTTCACACTTAATTTAGCTTTTTAATTAAATTAACCTTTTAAGAAACATTTCATGAATATAATTTACAAATTTGATATAAAGATATGACTTTTACTTATTCTCACATTTCATTACTATGTTCTGTGAAGCAATAGGTGACTGTCAGTAGTAAGATAGTCTAATTTACTTTGGAAGCAATCAATGAATCATAGTGAAAACAAACATTTTTAAATCACCCTCTTTATAAGGGAAAGATTCAATTAGTGTTCACTTTCCTTTGAAGTATTCTATGTGTTACATACCAAACATATGTATGTGGAATACTCCGGGGTAAA
>NW_007883391.1:0-551 GCF_000696425.1 Galeopterus variegatus
ACAACAGGTCTAGTCCACGTCGATTCTGTAAAACAGCTTCAAAAAGTGATGTTAGCAATTTTTTTTTCTTTAAATGTGATACAGACACCTCCAAGCGGCTTGTATGACCTCCCAGGTTTGGTTGGCTGGCTCCTGGGGACCTTCCCCAGTGGCAGAGGACTTTGTCCTTGTTGACCCAAGGCGGGCGGCCACTTGGAGCATCCACAAAGGGTTCATAATGCAGTATGAAACATACAAACAATAAACTCCTCAGGGTCCTCAGTACCCTGGGTGTCTGGCAAGAACTTAAGATTTTTGGCTGGGACCCATATTGGGGTTGACTCACTGAGGGGGAAGACACAACCAAACCCTCGACCCACGGTTAGCAACGGGTCAGGGCCCCTCCACTGGCCTGACTGGTTAAGGGGTCTTCCCACCGCAATTGGACTTCCAGGCATGGTGGTTGAGCTGACCAGTGTTTCTGGAAGGCAGACAAGGGTTCATTTTTGGGAAAATTTAGGATGTTTAAAGTTAGGAGTGCCTGTCCTAACTGCTGATGAGGGCTGGTGACT
>NW_007883392.1:0-551 GCF_000696425.1 Galeopterus variegatus
TCCATGGATATCCAAACTAGAGACTCTTCAGCCTTTGATTCCAGGATTTACACCAGCAGCACCCCAGTTCTCAGGCCTTTGGCCTTAGACTGAGAATCACACCATTGCCTTCTAGGTTCTGAGACTTTGGACTTTAGACTGAGCCACGCCACTGGCATCCAGTTTGCAAACGGCCTGTTGTGGAATTCCTCAGCCTTCATCATCGCGTGAGCCAATTCCCCTAATAAATCCCCTCTCATATATTTCTATACATTCCTCTTGGTTCTGTCTCTCTGGGGTTCTCTCTGGAGAACCCTAACTAACACAGAGGGGCAGTTTACTGAGATGGCAAACATGGAGAAAAGAGCATGTCTCTGGTTAGAGTAGAGGGTGGGAGTCAAGAGATCAGATTCAAATAGTTGGAGTTAGTGTCAGAGTTAACAGGGTGCCATTAGTAGTTTTCTGGTACAACAGGCAAAAACTGGGAAATCTGATCACTCCCCGTTTACAGTGCTGTTTCTGCCAGGCCCAGAGTAGGTGGGGGAGCCCTAGAGGTGGAAGTGGGATGACGC
>NW_007883393.1:0-551 GCF_000696425.1 Galeopterus variegatus
GAAAAAGAGAATACTCCTCTTCCTAAAGCTTCACTCCATCATCCCAACAGGGAGGAACCTGAAGCCTCCCTAGATACCAAGAGCATAGGAAAGAAGAAAGTCAAGAGAATGAACCATGAAAAGGAGAAAATTTGGCTTCACTGTATCGTACCCCCTTGTATTACAGATCCCTCATGGGACCCTGATGACTCCATATTGTCCTTGACCAGGCCAGAGCTTCTCCTTCTTAAGGAGGTGAAGGGAGGGCAGGGAGAGAACACCTTGAACTCCCCCGAGAGCAGAGCTGACTAAATATTTTTGCCCCTGTCTCCAGAGGTTGAGCTATTGTGCCCCGTGGAAGAGAGTGGCTCAATGGAGAATCGCTGTGGCTTCTCTGTATTGATACCAACAACAGTCTGTTGGATTTTACTTCTTTATTATTTGTGTTGTCAAAACAATAGGTTTCCTTTTCATTTTCAGATGTTAACTTATTCTATAATACTGTGTATAATTTTTCACACTATACGTATGTCTCACCACAGCATTTGATATTATTGCTCCATGCTTGAGAA
>NW_007883394.1:0-551 GCF_000696425.1 Galeopterus variegatus
GGGCCTGGTAAGAGCTCTGGGGAGCACAGCCCTACTCCCTCCCACCACTCCCAAGCCAGCACCCCCACCCCCTCATCAGGCACTCGGGGTAGCTTGGAATCCTGGCTTCCACACAGCACTCCACATCCCAGCTCTTTCATCCCCTTGACTCAGGGAGAGCCAGTGGACAGAGTTCTTCTCAGTCCCTGGATGCTTTTAATCCTCAGAGTGGGCAAATGGGTCAGAATAATCCAGAAGAAAAATGGGCAGAGGATGGAGACAGAAAAGCAAATATAAATGGCCCTGAAGCTATGAAAAGATGCTTAACCTCAGTCATATCAGGGAAAGCAAATTATAACCACTGTGAAGTGCGATTTTTCATGTATCAGATTGCAAAGACTAAAAGTTAAAATAATAATAATAATAATATAACAACAGCAACAATAACAATATAGTGTTGTGGCGGGTGTAAGGAAACAGATAGGTAAAACCCCTACGGAGAGCAATTTAAAGATATCAAAATTTTCAATGCACTTATTGGACCCATCAATTTCACTGCTTAGAAATATAGC
>NW_007883395.1:0-551 GCF_000696425.1 Galeopterus variegatus
TAAGTGTAACATTGAAAATAATTGAAAACAAAATGCTTTCATGTGCTAGGAGAATGTTAATCTCTCTGGAGCCTTGGTTTTTACATGTGCAACACTCCTTTCTGCCACCATGGGATCCTTTTTAGGAAGAGTTGTGAAAGTAGGAAAGAAGGAACTTGGGGTCTGACATACTTCTCTGGAAAACCCTTCTCATGTTATGAACACCCTGTGTGACCACACCTGCCCATATATCCCAAACATCTAAATAGAAATAGGGGTCTCCTGTACTCTGTCTCTGAGTTTACCAGGTGTCTCTGGTCGGGTCTTTGGGGTTTCTGTATTTCTCAAATATAGACACTCTTTAGTAGTTTTCATCAAGTGAGACCCCCTCAGGGGCATTCCAATCCTGGGGCACAATCATCATGTCTTTCCAAGGCAAGACTTTGGCCTTTTTCCGCTCTTAAGTTTTCCTTCTAAGCATCCTTCTCTGTGCCGCCTTGCTGGAAAATGTCTTCAGAATTCCACACCCACCCTCTTTCTTTGGAACACTTTTCTGGAGCTACCACAGGTGG
>NW_007883396.1:0-551 GCF_000696425.1 Galeopterus variegatus
TCTCCACATGGGATCCGAACCCTCGGTGGGAGCGCTGCCGCACTCCCAAGCGGCGCACTCTCAGTGCACCACTGGGCCAGCCCGCAAATTGTGTTTTTCAATGGAATTGTCCATTTCATTTGTGCTTCCAAGTTTCTAGGAATAAAGTCATTCATGATATCCCCTTATTATCTCTATGGGATGTACGGTGATATTTTCTATTTCATTCTTAATTTTGGTAATTTGTTTCTTTCAGCTTTTCTTTTCTCTTGATCAGTCTAACCAATGTGTAATCAATTTTATTGATCTTTTAAAATAAATATTCTTAGAGTTTTGCATTTTCTATATATTTTTCTATTTCATCTGTTTTCATTCTTTTGTTAATTTCTGATTTTTGGCTTTACCTGGTGTATTCTGTACTCCCACTAAATTCTGAAGTTTACAGCACAAGTTACTGATTTTAGACATTTCTTATCCTTTTTTGTGTTTTTACTATACATATTTAAAGCCATGAATATTTCTCTCTTTGCAAGATATTAGCTATATCCCATAAATTTTAAATTAGCGAGTTT
>NW_007883397.1:0-551 GCF_000696425.1 Galeopterus variegatus
GTCTTCAGTATTTTATGTCTATGGTATGTTACATTTCTATACAATAGAGTTAAATGAAATATGCATAGGCTAAAAGAAAAGTTGTTGCAGATGAAGAGATAGATCACTGAATTTACTTCTGTGTTGACTCACTTATTTTTTCTCCTTAAGAATCATTTCCTTGGGCCGGCCAGGTGGCACACTCGGTAGAGTGCGGTGCTTGGGAGTGCAGTGGTGCTCCCGCCGAGGGTTCAGATCCCATATAGAGACCAGTTCGCTCACTGGTTGAGCGCGGTGCTGGCGTGACACCGAGGGTTGCGATCCCATTACCGGTCACGAAAAAAGACAAAAAGAAAAAAAAAAAAAAAAAAAAAAAAAGAATCATTTCCTTATATTCTGAGATCAAGGAAAATATTTTATCTCTGTTATTTTCCATACATTGCTATTGCTTGTTTTAAAAAGTAACCACATTACTGATGGAAACTTTATAATGTAGGAATATATGTCCTTGACTATGAATAAAAAATTAAATTAAATTAACTTTTGAATAAAAGTTGATGAAAAGGAAAAAT
>NW_007883398.1:0-551 GCF_000696425.1 Galeopterus variegatus
ATAAAAGAATAATGCTGATTATACAAGTAGTGCTTGTTACTTCTTAGCTGTAAACAAGGATCTTCAGGCATCTTCATTTGCCATTGCAGACCATTTATTACTTAGAAAAAAAATCCACTTATAATTCCATTTTATAGTTCTGATTCAACCCTAGCATTTGTTAGTAGGTGCTTCTTTAATGAAGAGTAATTGTGTCTGTCACATTGGAGTTTGGTCACCTTGAGTTCCATTCCAGTAAACATTGTTTTGACGGCAGATATGTTCTTGATAGCATTTAGGAATGGAATTCCACACTATGTTCTCTAAACCACACCACATTTTCCAAATGTTATAGGACTTTTGTATTATGGGGTTCTGGGTCTTTGCCTAGCTGTAAATCAAAGTTATACATGCTTTCCTACAGGATTTTTGTGCTTCACAATGCAGATCTTGCCTTAGTTTGGGCTGCTATAACAAGTTGCATAAACTGGGTGGCTTATAAACAACAAAAACTTATTTCTCATAGTTCTAAAGAGTGGTGGCATGGTTGAGTTCTGGTGTGGGTCCTCTTC
>NW_007883399.1:0-551 GCF_000696425.1 Galeopterus variegatus
TAAGGACAGCAAAGCTCGGAAATGACATAAGATAGCGATGCAGAATATCCATGGAGTGCTTCTTGATTTACGTGACCTGAACACAATAAGTATTTTTCTTTTGTCACTGAAACTGGATTTCCTTCTTGTTTAACCTAACTGTGAAAGAGCAAAAACAACCTCTTATAATTTCTTTCAACACTATAATGAAGGCATTTGTAAAGATATGGTAATGACAAAATCTCTGAATGACAGTTTTTGCACAAATTTATATTTTCACCCAAGCATGCTCTTTAAAGGACTAACCCTAAATGCTCAACTCTCTAAAAATTGAGATTATGATATTTTTAATTTAACATAAAAAACTTCTTAAGAGCAAAAATTTTGTCTTATCTATTATCATTAAACAACACAGTAATAAAACAAAAATGAGAACAAGTAAATGGACATATAGAGACTCTCAACCAATACATATTTTTTCTTGCTGCAATGTGATTGCTTAGATCTACCCACTGCCCATGATAGCGTGAGTAATACAAAAATGGATTAAGTTACGTGTTTTCCTCAAGTGT
>NW_007883400.1:0-551 GCF_000696425.1 Galeopterus variegatus
TTAATCTAGTTTATGACAATTTAATTCAGACCCAGCTGAAAATCTAAGAGGGTAGAGGTAAAGTTTTGCTTCCCTTACTGTACAGAATAAGGCAATAAAATTGTTTTCCACATAGCCCTTGCACTTTTTCTAGTATGGCTGTTAGTCCCAGGATAAAGAAAAATAAAATAAAATAAAGAAGATCGATCATAGCAAGTGAAACTCACAGTAATATTTGAGTGAAAAAAAAATGTAAGGGCAAGAAAGAAAACTAAATGAAATAAACATTTTTCTTGAAAGAAGAAACAGTTGACAAAAGAAATACATTTTAAAAAATGACGTAAAAGGGGGTGCAAAATTAACATGAGGAAGTACACAAAAAAGGGACAAACACATTTTAATAGGAAATAATTAAGCAACAGAAATAAATCATTCTTAAGAATTGGGTTGCAATGACCTTTTTGTCCAAACCCACTTGCCCATTTTCTCAGTTCTATATCCATAAAATCAAAATAGAAAATATTAAATTTAAATATTGAACTGTGTCTGAACTAATCAGCACTTTTGCATTT
>NW_007883401.1:0-551 GCF_000696425.1 Galeopterus variegatus
TAAATCCAAATTATAGCAGGATGGATAGTGACCTTCCTTGGTAAATAGCTGGGGCAGCAGTTTACTTATAGACAAGACAGCTGCTTGAGTGATGTCTTGAAGGATGATGTGTGGTGAGATGCAAAGTATACTCCTTATCATCTACTTAAGGATGCCTGCAACTTCTTCCTCTTCCCAGCAAAACCTTGGTGAATGGTGTGCTTCAGGTTCCTGAAAAAATGAAAGAGTGAGAGATTAATATCGGGATAGGACAAATTAAATAATTGAAATCTTTCGTGTCTGATAATTAAATGAATTTCATGGTTAGTTTTCAAAACACAGTGTCTTATGAGGATAAGACATTAGATAAGTAAGTTTTGAGGAGGAACAGGAAAAACAGACCATAAAAATTGGGAGATATGGCAGATTTCACTGAGCAAATCAGGCTGGATTTAGAGTTGTTTTGCTGAGGAGGCTTGGAGCAGAGGGTGAAAGGCTGAGCATGGGACAAAGGGTGGGAGTAAAAGAGCTTCCTAAGAAGGAAGAGGTGGCCATTCCTGTCTTCTGAGAAA
>NW_007883402.1:0-551 GCF_000696425.1 Galeopterus variegatus
CAGGTAGCTAATACCTCCCGCTCTCACCAGGTGCTGGGGTGGGAATGTGCACCCAGGCAGCTGGGGCCAACACTGATAACAATCAGTCAATACTGAGATCAGGCCACAGATTGCCTCTCTCAACTTAATACTGTTTGTTTAACACTAGTGAGAGTCCTTATTAAGGGCTGTTAACACTCTAAAGTGCTGTTTGTTGAGCTTGCCAAAGTGATAAGTGCTGCTTGTGTTTAACTCCCTTGTTCTCAAGCCTGATGTAGACATAGTTAGCTTTTAATGAAGATGCTAGTCAGTTTCACAAATAGGCCAATGGTTTGACAGCAGAATCACACCAATGCTAAAAAAGACGACAAGCATTTGTTGGCTTGTAATGGACTTGGCTTGGTGATAACCACAAAGCACACGAAAAAACACACACAATGCCCACACAGACACGCATATTTTCATTGTGTCAGAATATATTCTTAAGGTCAGTGTTCTTTTGCCTAGCCCTGAGTTTGCAATGCTGGCGTTTTCTTTCCCAACAGTGTGAGTAAATTGCCATGCCTGGGTTT
>NW_007883403.1:0-551 GCF_000696425.1 Galeopterus variegatus
TGCTCACCATTGCTAGGTGGGGTTTCTGCCGAGGGCAAGAGGCCTCCTTATCTCCTAAACATTCCAAAATCACCGACTACCCAAAGTGCTTCCCAGCAGGTATTAACTCTCTTATCTCAAGCTAACCCGCAAGCTGCAGTGTGCACAGCCAGGTCTGCCATCTGGCACATTTTGCTGCTGCTGAGGGATCACATTCTAGAAATAAGGTGAATTGTTACAGGATAGCTTCCTGTCTCAGTCTTAAGAAATGGCTCATCAGCCAACTTCAGTCCGTGTTTTTCTAAAATAGATCTATTTAGTCATTGCACAGCTAGTTCATGAACCAAGGTCAGACAGTTATGAATTTCTCCTCCACGTAATGGAACAGGAGTACCGGGGTTCGAGGTATTACAGAGGTGAAGGGAAATGTGTAAGAGAGAAAATCACAGCATTTCGTAGGAGATAAGTCCATTTACTGAGAAATGCTGTCTATTTTCAGTGAGTAACGAAGACTGTATAGCATGAGGGACCATCGAATTTAAAGGAGACCCTGACACCAATTTGGCAGAACA
>NW_007883404.1:0-551 GCF_000696425.1 Galeopterus variegatus
TTTTTAGTTCTTATTGTGAAGATGTTTCACTTCCTTGGTTAAATTTATTCATAGGTTTTTTGGGGTGTGTGTGTGTGTGTGTGTGTGTGTGTGTGTGTGTGTGTGTGTGACTATTGTAAATGGGCTAGCTTTCTTGATTCCTTTTTCTGCCAGTTCACTGTTGGACCGTAAAAATGCTACTGATTTTTTTAATGTTGATTTTGTACCCTGCAACTTTCCTGAAATTGTTTATCAACTCTAAGAGGTTTTTTTGTAGAGTCTTCAGGCTTTTTTCTAGAGAGAATCATGTCCTTTGCAAACAGGGACAATTTGACTTCATGTTTTGCAATCTGGATGCCCTTTATTCTTTCTCTTGCCTGATTGCTCTGGCTAGCAGTCACATCTTTGTCTTGTTCCTGCTGTTCAGGGAAAAGCTTTCATCTTTTCCACATTCAGAATAATATTGGTAGTGGGTTTGTAGTATATGGCTTTCATTGTGTTGAGATTCTTTCTTTCTATGCCTAAACTGCTGAGAGTCTTTATCAGGAAGGGGTGTTGAATTTTGTCAAATG
>NW_007883405.1:0-551 GCF_000696425.1 Galeopterus variegatus
ATTTATTTTAAATTATGATTTCTCATTGAGTTAAAATGTGTTTGGTTTATATAATCGTTTCTTCATTCAGTAAAATTATTCAGGCACATACATCTTAATTAGGATTTAGGCCCTAAATCAATGTTTTCTCTATTTGAATTTATTGTTATTTCTAAGAAGCGATTTCTCAAAAATATTAAACCATTTATAGTACTTCTATTCGTCACTGATTTAATTACATAAAACATTCCGACAGGCACAACTCTGACCCTGCGAGCTGTTGTCACCAAGCTGGTGAATCTTCAAAGAGAATCTTCAAAAGGCCATTCAACTATTTTAATTGTAGAAGTGCTTCAGACTGAACATGGCAAAACTATTAAATTCATGACCATGAGCTCATTAACGTACTTTATTTGCTGTAAAATGAGTTCCTTGGCCAGAAGCAATGCTATGTATAATACCTAGACTATGAATAAGTCATACCTTAAGTTCATGAATGGTGGTTTTGGAGAAACATCAAGAGAAAGAAAGATAAATCCATGTCTATAATAAGTTATAATAGATATGTCACC
>NW_007883406.1:0-551 GCF_000696425.1 Galeopterus variegatus
GCTGAGCCGGCTCATGCCGGGGGGATTCAAAGAGGATCTGTGTGCTGTGAGATCCTCCCCCGGGGTGCTCATGCCCTAGTGTGGGAGATAACTCAACCACACAGGGGGCTGCAATACCAGGGGGAAGGTGGGAGGACCAGAGAGGACCTTGACCAGGGCTGCAGGAACGCCCACAGTGTCCGTGGCAGAGGCCTGAGATGCCTTCGGGGCCGGGCCGGGTGGGGCTGAGAGACGAGGATTGCAGAAGACACACCCCAGCCCTGTACTGAGCGCACAGAGAGCGGAGGGGTCCGGCAAAGGAGGATGACTCTCGGAAAAAAAGATGCACCCTCCGGGAGGCCCCATCGTGTGCACACAGAGAGGGGAAACGCCCAGATAGCGAGGCGGAGACTTACAGATCTCACACACCATGTCGGGCCGGCAGGACAGGATCCAGCTGCCAAGGCCAGAAATCAAGGAACAGGGAGAACTCCCAGAGCTGACCAGAGATGAAACTTCCCAGTAAGGCCCAAGTCCTGAGGCAAACACACATATAGAACACTAAGGGCCAT
>NW_007883407.1:0-551 GCF_000696425.1 Galeopterus variegatus
GTCAAGGTGTAAATCCCAGTCCAAGGGCAGGAGAAAATGAGAGATGTTCCAGCTCCGGCAACGAGGCAGAAGAAAGGAAGAGCGCATTCCTCCTCCCTCCACCTTTGGTTCTGTTTAGGCCCCCAGTGGGCTGGATGAGGCCCACCTACACCGGGAGGCGATCTGCTTCACCCAGTCCAGTGATTCAGATGCTCATCTCATCCAGACACACCCAGAAACAATGTGTAATCCAGGCACCCCCGTGGCCACTCTAATCGACATCACGGTACCTTAGGCCCAGTGAGGAACTTCCACTCCTATTCTACCCATCCCACGCAAGCTGGTTTACTGACCGTGGCTAGCTGGCTACACACAAGTTACCTGGATGTAGACTTTTTGTGTGTGTCTATTTGTTTTGTTTTCAATAATTCTGAAAACCAGCTGGACTTTGGAACACTTATCTAGGGCATGCCAACTGCCAGGCAAATCACACTATCATGAGGTCACTTCCAGTGCAAAAGTCTCAGAACCCAAGGTGACCTTGGGTGGCTTTCTATACCTCTCTATATCAC
>NW_007883408.1:0-551 GCF_000696425.1 Galeopterus variegatus
GGGCAAATCACTTCAGGAACTAGGTCTGGGAAGAGACTTTATGAACATGAGCCTGAAAGCACAGCACCAAAAGAAAAAATAAACAAATGGGAGTATATCAAACTAAAAAGCTTCTTCACAACAAAGGAAACAATCTACAGAGTGAAACAACACCCTACAGAGTAGGAGAAAATTTTGCTAACTATGCACCTGACAAGGTATTAATATCCAAGATATACAAGGAACTCAAGCAATTACACAGTTAAAAAAAAACAAAAACAAATACACACACACAAAAAAAAAAAACAAATAACACAATTTAAAAATGGGCAAAGTAACTGAATAAACATTTTTTAAAAGAATACATATGAATGGCCAAAAGGCACATGAAAAAATGCTCAACATCACTAGTTATCAGGGAAATGTAATTTAAAACCCCGTTGAGATATCACCTGACCCCAGGTAGACTGGCTACAATCAAAAGGTGAAGAATAACAAATGCTGACAAGAATGTGGAGAGAAGAGAACACTCCTACATTGTTGGTCAGACTGTAAATTAGTACAACCAATAT
>NW_007883409.1:0-551 GCF_000696425.1 Galeopterus variegatus
TTAGATCAGAGATGAACCTAGGGTTAGAGAAATGTTTCTTAAATAAAGCACAGAATGCATTGAGTAAAAAAGAGAGAAATTTTTGATACATTTGGCTTTATTAAAATTAAGGTTTATTATTCATCAAAGACATATTAAAGAAAGGAGACTAATTACAATGTGTTAGAAAATATTTTCACTGGGCCGGCCCGGTGGCGCACTGGAGAGTGCGCCGCTTGGGAGTGCAGCGGCGCTCCTGCCGAGGTTTCGGATCCCATGTGGCGACCGGTTCCCGCTCACTGGCTGAGCGAGGTGCGGGCGCAACACCGAGGGTTGCAATCCCGTTACTGGTCAGTAAAAAAGACAAAAAGGAAAAAAAAAAAAGAAAATATTTTCACAATGCACACAACTGACAACATGTTAGAATGAAGAATATGGAATTAATTCCTGCAAATCAATAAAAAGTGCACAAATGGACCAAGAGAAAAATGAGCAAAAGTTATAAACAAGTATGGACAGAAGAGAAAACATTTATTTCCAAAAGACATATGAAGGGATGTTCAGAGTCATTG
>NW_007883410.1:0-551 GCF_000696425.1 Galeopterus variegatus
ACAACCTAGAGCTGAGAGCTAGGTCCAACTGGTCCTGATGAAATCAGTGTCTGCCCCACTGGTCTGGAGTCACCAAGCAAGGCCAGGAGACTTTTTTGAGAAATCCCCACGGGTTTCCTGTGACCCTCCAGGCCAGATGGAAGGCCAAGGTTGATCTGAAGCCAGGTCTGGATAGCCAATGGGATCCAATATAATCAGGGTCTCATGAAGCCATCCCAGAGGCCCAGCAAGGTCTATGGCTGCCAGAGTATTCTGGGGCCTTATTTGAGGTCTCCTGACTCCTGGTCAGTGATGACTCCTCCAAGGACTGGGGGATAATCAGAAATCAAAATGTAACAAGGCACTGCCCTCATAAATTTACAGTATAGAGGAGACTGTAGATAGACCTCTCTCTCTGTCTCACATGTACACGCACACATACAGGAGACTCTGAGACTATCTAGTGGTGTTGGCGAGGAGGGATTTAGTTTGGGCAAGTGGGATCCCATCCGAGGAAGTGACAGATATGTCAGTAGCTCTCTTCTGGCCCCCAAGTGGGTATTGTTTGTATT
>NW_007883411.1:0-551 GCF_000696425.1 Galeopterus variegatus
TTTTTTTTTTTTTTTAGCAGCAAAGTCTTTTCTTCAAATGTAATTCTACTCAGAAGCCCCATAAGCAACACAGATTCATAAAAGCAGGGTTGTTCTGGTTGAAATGAGGGAGGATGACACCTGGAGCCCCACAACTCCACAAGTGCCTCTGCAGAACACACAGGGCTCCAGGAACTGCCATTGCAGAACACTTCATTTAAAGCTATTAGGGCTTACGGCTTTCAGGCACACGTAGTAATTGGAAATTTACCTAATGAGAATCTTCCCAGATAGGAGAATCTACTAACAAAAAAGAATAACTATTATAAGGTTTGCAGTTACCTTCCGAGCCTTTGGCTTTAACTCTGCCAGCACACTCTTGGGCAACTCAGATATGGACCACCTCGCCCCCACCCCATGCACATGCAAAATGCCAGAGTCCTGGGCTATCACATCATACATCTTGTCTGCCATTCTCTTCCTCTTTTATATCTAGTACTTGACATCTTTAAATGTAGTGTTTCCATGCAGCCCCCAAAGTCCCCTTGGATCTGATGATTAGTAAGGATTTT
>NW_007883412.1:0-551 GCF_000696425.1 Galeopterus variegatus
TTATCTAAACGTGGACACAGTGGGGAGCAAATGAGTAAAAGTGATAGGTTATGATTATCCTGTGACAACAGGCATAAATGAGGAAATGCCAGTCAAAACTGGACGTAGGGAGTCCCCACCACTGCCTCTGTTTGGCAGTCCTCTCCTGCTGGCCTCCCCAGGACTCCAAAACTTCTCTCTTCTTCTTTTGCTTCCAAAGTAAATTCCCCATCCCAGGATGCACCTCTCCCCTGAAGGTGATCAGGAGACCGTGAGGCCCAGCAGATACCTAATAAATGATTGTTGAATTTATTTTTAAAATGTTAAACGTGGACCTTGTGTTGCTAATCACTGTGACACAATCCCTGCCTGATGGAGTTTACAGACTAGCAAGCCAGCCAGGCAAACAGGTGCAATGGCAAAAATGCAGAAAAACTTCACCAGCTGCTGAGCAAAGATCTCTGGCTGCTGCCTGAGGAGGAAGTTTGTTCCTAAGAAAAGGCCCATTTGAGGCAGAGGAGAAGGGAACTGGCATCCACACAGGGTGTTCCACATGTCCCGTGTGCATTATC
>NW_007883413.1:0-551 GCF_000696425.1 Galeopterus variegatus
TCTGACCTTTTTGGACCTGCTTTCAGAGAAGTGCTGGGCTGGGTTTTCTTCACTGATGTTCGGTTGAGTGATTACAGCTTCAACGTAACCCCTCTCAGGAAGGCTTGCTCCTGTGGTTTTGATGATCTTCTGGCATCTCTAAAACCCTCTTTGTTTCAATAAACCCTAAGGACTCATGTATATAATCACTTATTCAGTTTATTTTATTAGTATATATTAAAGTTCTACAAGATTCTCTATATAGCTATAGACTTAACAGAGAGACAAGAAGGAAATAAAGCACTCCAGCTAAGTTGGGTAGAGCTGGGACAGAGAACTTAAACCTCTATGGGCATATCGAGGTTATGGACATCATGCCTGGGGACATCAGAGGAGGAATTACAGAACAGGTAAGAAGGTGGAGGTCCAAAAGAGGAGTTTTCTAAGTGTCCTGGGAGGAAGGACATTCCATGGAGACAGGTGCCTGTGTAAAGGCAGCGAGGTTGGAAACTTTATAGTATGTTTCAGAATTTTAAGTCATTTCATGAGGATGGAGGATAGGATATGCAAGA
>NW_007883414.1:0-551 GCF_000696425.1 Galeopterus variegatus
AGAGGGGGAAGGGGAGGATGGGGAATGCGGTTGGGGGAAAATTGGGAGGGGACCAGGGGTATGATAGTCATTTCTGGTGATGGGTATGTCCCCAGTATGAATCTGGCCCTCACATCATGGGCAGGAGTGGGTACAAATTAGCTTTGTATCTCATGAATATTCTTAATAAATAAATAAATATGATATTTATTATATTATATTATATTATATTATACTATACTATATTATACTATAGTATAATATATATTATTTTAATTATTTTATATTATATCATACTATACTATACTATACTGTACTATATTATATTGTATTGTATTAGTTATATTATATTATATAATCATATTATATTAATTATATTATATTAATTATATTTTATTAATTATATTATATTATATTATATTATATTATATTAATTATTACATGATTGAATAAGACTTTTAAATTTTCTTTTCCTGAAGAGAAGTTTTTATTTATTGATATTGGACACCTATTTTTTGGGTATTGCCAATAACAAAAAAGTAGAAACAAAAGAGTGAACACGGTTAAGAGAT
>NW_007883415.1:0-551 GCF_000696425.1 Galeopterus variegatus
GTGAGAGATGGAGTAACAGTTACCACTCCCTGAAACGTGAGGGGCAAGAAATCTTTCATTTCTTTATGTTGCTACATCAACTCCTACCTGGCCTCAACCCGACCACTTGGCAAGACTCCCCCACCAGTCACCACGGGCCCAACCTTCTCTTCCTGTGGACCGTGTCAAGATTCCAGGACATAAGCAGCCCGAGAAAAGGCAGGTGAGGCCTTGGGCCATTCTGGTCACCATCAGATGAGGTCCTTGCCAGGTCCCTGCAGCTCAGCTCCCCTCTTCATATCTGGCAGACCTGTGGCACACAGAAGACTTCACGGTGCCTCAGACTGGCCCTGCAGGCTCGGGAGTAAGCGCCTGGTGCTGCAGTGTCCCAGTTCATCCATATGGTGACTTCCACTCGCTTGCCACTCTGCAGACCTCAGGTTGGCATCGTTATTCCCAAACATTCTGGATGTCTTCACCTGCCATGTCCCGCAGGCTCTTCAAAGTCACATTGTCTCAAATTACACCTGTCCACACTTTCTTTACACCTACACCTCTCCCGGGTCTTGGTT
>NW_007883416.1:0-551 GCF_000696425.1 Galeopterus variegatus
ATGACTTGGGTCTGTGCCCCCTGCAGTGCATGGGATGGTGCTTATCTTGGCTTCTGCTCAGATTGTGGATGGGCCTCCCTGGGGCTTGTGTCTGAGCCTGAGGTGGTGGTGCATGGGATGGTGCTCACCTCAACACCAATAGTATAAATCGTTAACTTATAACTATCTATCTCCTTCAAATGAGAATGTAGCTCTACAGGTATAAGAACCTTTTAATAGTATACTTTTGTTTTTCCATGTCTGGTTTTTGTGGAGTTTTTTTAATGCATTTTATTTTTACATGTGTCATAAATCTCACAGTAATTTGTTTATTTTTGCATTTAAATAGTATATTATGTTTTTAAGACATTTAAATAATAAAAAATATATATATATATTTATTTTTATTGGTAGAACTCTAATGGGTTTTATTTGCATAGTTTGGTTTTTGTGGCACATTAGAAAAATTGAAGTAGTTATTGTGTAGGCATGATTCTTAATGTTTTTGAAATTTTTCTGTTAATATGATCAGTTTATACTCTCTATATTAGATTTTTTACAATTTTATGTTA
>NW_007883417.1:0-551 GCF_000696425.1 Galeopterus variegatus
ATCAAAGTGTAAATATGACTAATGCATTTGTCCTACTTAGCATGACATTGCATCAGCTGCTCCAGAAGCAAAGTCCTCCCAGTCTTCCAGCTCTCATCTAATTACACTCCGACCCACCGAAACCAGTCAGATGATATTACTGGATATGAAGAAAAACAAATTCATAATTCAATCTTGCAAAGCATACACCACACAATCACTTTACAACTCTCTCTAAATACACAGACACCAGCCTATTTGTAACTCCAGGGCAAAGATTTCTACAGGCCAGGGCTGAAGGGGTTTAATTGGTCATTTCAGCAGTCATTAAAAACATCCCTTGCAAAACCCATTCTCCACCAGTGCAGACACACACCCACCCACCCACACACACACACAGAAAGGAAGAAAAGAAGGAAGAAAAGAGAAAAGGGAAAGAATGAATGAAAAAGACACTCTCTAGGTATTTTTCACAAGTAAGAGAGAACAATATTTCCATATCTCAGTATTCAGAGGAACCTCTTGGGAAGGCTGACACTCAAATATGTTTTTGAAAGGCATTTTTCTCAGAC
>NW_007883418.1:0-551 GCF_000696425.1 Galeopterus variegatus
GTGATGGAGGTGCGGCTCTTGAGGGACGGGTTATAAGCTGTACCACCACTACTACTGATGCATCCCATCCACTCCAGCGCCTTCCCTGGGGGCTGGCGGATCCAGCTCCAATAAGCACTTGTGACAGAGCCTCCAGAGATGGTGCAGGTGAGGGACAGGGTCTGCGAGCGCTTCACCAGTCCTGGGCCCGACGCCTGCAGTGTCAGCTCAGACAGGACACCTGGAGACAAGGAGAGTCATGGTGAGTCTGTTCGTTCCATCCCACACCCAGGTCCCCGTAAACACCTGCAACCCCCCAAGACCCTCACCCAGGGGAGCTGCCATCAGGCATAGAAGGAACCACAGGATCTGCATGGTGCCTGCAGGATGAAAACACCACACTGGCCCAGCTTGTGGTGGGTTTTTGATCTGCCAGCACCCAGGGTCATTTGCATGTGTGTCCTGGAGTATGAGAGGCCTAGGCTGGGTGCCTGCCACCAGTTCCTGGTGACGGTGCTGGGTGGTGTGTGGAGCTGCTGAGCCTGTCCTCATGATTGAGAGTCAGCCTTGGC
>NW_007883419.1:0-551 GCF_000696425.1 Galeopterus variegatus
GTAGGACCTGCCCTCCTGGTAGCAGGGGTGGCCTCAGGCCTCCTCCTTTCTTTTCTGTACCACTTCCTTGAGGATGTTTCCCCAATTGCTTCAGCTGGTTCAGCCCTGCCTTCACGCCAGCAGTCCACTCGCTGAGGCCTGCTGTTCTGCAGGCTGTGTGTGTGCACACATGGGCATGTGTGTGTGGTGTGTGCATGTCTGTTCATGTGTGTGTACATGTATGTACAGTGTGCATGTGTGTACAGTGTGTGTGTGCACATGTGCACTTGTGTGTGGTGTGTTCATGTGCCCACATGTATATGTGTGTGCAGTGTGTGCATGCCTGTGTGTGCAGTGTGTGCACGTGTACTTGCATATGCAGCATGTGCACACATGCGTGTGTGTGGTGTGTGGATGTGTGTGCATGTGTGCAGTGATAACAGAGCCATAATACTGAAAGAGCCTGGGTTCCTGAATGCCTGCACGGAGACCTGTACCTCCCGTGATCACTTAAGACAGGCTGTGTAATTAACTTTTCAGGATTTTTATCTTATAGCAGATAGCAAAATTTA
>NW_007883420.1:0-551 GCF_000696425.1 Galeopterus variegatus
TGGATAAGTTAAACTTGATTTATTTGTGGAACACAGGCAATTGAATATTTGTGATAGAATATAGGAGACACAATCATCTCGCTCTAGTTCTTCTGTCTCATGAAAACTTTCCAGAACTTAGTGGTTAAGCACTTAAGTTCCTTCCCATTCTAAGCTCCTAGTAACCATCAGCACTTTCTCCATAAGAGTGTAGTGATGTGGACCCCAAGTGTTCAGGCTGGAGACTGAAAAGTAGCTTCACAATTATTTTCAAAATTTGAAAAACTTACTGGAGAGACAAAGTGCCTCTACAGTATTAAGAATATGGGCATGGTCTTTAAAGACATCTAGCGCACACTTGCTTAGTGTGTAAAGACTAAGATGCAGTACAAGGACTCGTATAAGAAGGCAGTCATCCCCAAACACACAGCCCCCGAAGCTACAGCACAGAAAAGAATCCAGACAGGGCCGGCCCAGTGGTGCACTGCTACAGTGCGCCGCTTGGGAAGCACGAGCGGCGCTCCCGCCGAGGGTTCAGATCCCACATACAGACCGGCCGCTCACTGGCTGAG
>NW_007883421.1:0-551 GCF_000696425.1 Galeopterus variegatus
AATAATCTGTGTCCCAGGTGTGTATCACAGACTCCTTCCCATAAGTTTCACTAATAGCACATATGCCTTGCGTGTAATATTTAACTGCAACTATGTTGAATTATGTCTTACACACCGTCCTTTCCAACACTCATTAAGTTCCATACTACACATGATGTGTTGATAAATGGTGAGTAGCAGAAACATGGCCCAGCCTCTCATGGATTCAATCATAAGAAGAGAAAACAAATAATTAAAGAAGCAATTATAATAAAGTATTCTTAATGCTATCATGGCAGAATCATAAGGTAGTGGGAGAGAAAAGAAGGGATATTTACCAGACACTTATAACTGTCCCAGTTTTCTTTTTCCCCTTTTAGCAAAACAAACTCCCTTACTTTAGCTGGCATGCAGCTGCCCACCCACCTTCTGAGCCCATGTATGAGGCTCCTAGAAGGCAGTTGTGGTGATGTGGTTTAGTGTGATCTCTTGGTACAGCAGCAGAAGTCGCGTGTATAATTTGCAGATTATCACTGTAAAAACAGTGTTTCTGACTTTCTCTCCTCCTTTCC
>NW_007883422.1:0-551 GCF_000696425.1 Galeopterus variegatus
TTTATAATGCAAAAATGACACGACTGAACCTGTTGTCCGATTACTAGAGTAAGGAGTGTACATATTCACCCAAACTCAAATTCTTACCTTTGGCTGACGAATATTGTCATTCAACAAAATGATTCTAGAATAATCCTCGTCTTGGCCCTGTTCTCAGGTGCCTTCAAGTTTCTTCTCCAGGTGGAGGTGGCATTTGATCCTGGCCTGTGCCCTTCTGAATGACTGCAGTTTTCTTAAGAAGATGCCAGTCTTATCTAGATCATGAAGACATATGGCTCTGCACTTCACCAAAAGCAAAGGATGGCGACACTGCAGACTTCTGTCTGGAACATTACCTCTGCTTCACTGCTGTTTAATACCTTTCAAAGGCATGCTAGAGATTTTGGAGGACCTATATGAGAGGATGGTGCTCTTTCCTCTAGAACAATGATTTGGGATGGGGAGGGACCTCTGCAGTGAACACCACTGCCCTTTGAGCCATTGTGACCACTGGAAGAGGACTGACCCCTCAAGTCTGTTGTAGGAGGGAAAAATACCAGAAACCACTGTTC
>NW_007883423.1:0-551 GCF_000696425.1 Galeopterus variegatus
CATGCAGCTGACGGAATGCTTTGCTGCTTACAAATTTCTTCCACCGAACATTCTGGTTCACAACTCTTAAGTCCCACTTTCCATGAAGTCCAAGGGCATGGACACAGTGCAGCCTAGGTCCTTGCTATGGTGCAGCAGGGGTGATATTCTGTCCAAGTCCCAGTAGGACCCTCATTTCTGACTGAGACCTCATTATCAGCATGGCTTTCACTGTCCACATTTCTATAAGCATTCTGGTCACAACCATTTAACCCGTCTCTAAGAAGTTCCAAACTTCCCCTCGTTTTGTTTTCTTCTGAGTCCTCCAAACTTCTCCAGCCTTTGCCCATTTCCCAGTTCCAAAGCTGCTTCCACATTTTCAGGTATCCACACCCAGCTCTCAGTACCAATTTTCTGTATTAGTTCGTTTTTTTCTTGCTATAACAGAGCACCTATTACTAGTTAATTTATAAAGAATATAGGCTTATTTGGCTTACGAATCTGGGACAGCTGCATCTGGCATGGGCCTCACGCTGCTTCTACTCATGGTGGAAAGTGGCAGGGAGCTGGCT
>NW_007883424.1:0-551 GCF_000696425.1 Galeopterus variegatus
CCCCCCTCCCTCATCCCCCCCCCCTTTTTATGCTGGCTGGTACAATAAGCATTTTTTATGTAAATGTCCATGAGGAGTGAAATAGTATTTACCGTTCTAGTTTTGGCAGAGCTGTGGTTCTCAAACATGGGTGAACACCAGATCCCTTGGAGGGTTTGTTAAACAAGGAGTGCCCTGCCCACATACCCAGAGTTTCTGATTCAGTAGCCTGCCACAGAACTTGCATGTCTTAGCAAGTGCCCGGGTTATGCGGATGCTACTGGTCCAGGGACTACAACAATGTCACCGAATTACACGAATATTTGCTAATGATACTGCCCGACGGTCCCTAAAGCGAAGTATTACATTTATTTTTCGTATTAAATTTCAGTCCTCAGCTCACAGAGAGGTGAAGCAGCTCGCCCAGGGCCATACAGGTAATAAGGCCAAGAATGGAGTCTTCTGTGCCTCCAATGGCCACAGAAATTGGGGCACTTTTCTGTAGGAGGAAGCGAAGCCTGACCCCTACGGTTGGAACCCTAGGACTTTATTTCCCCTGTATCCCGCGGTGC
>NW_007883425.1:0-551 GCF_000696425.1 Galeopterus variegatus
AGAAAATGTGGTATATACATAGAATTAAATATTATTCAGCCTTAAACAAGAAGGAAATAATGTGATGTGCTACAACATGGATGAAACTTGTGGATGTTATGCTAAGTGAAATAAGCCAGTCACAGAGGGACAAATACTGTATGATTTCACTTATATGGTGTATCCAAAAATCTCAAATTCATAGAAGCAGGAAGTAGAATGGTGGTGGTCAGGGGATTGGGAGAGGGGGAAATGCTGTTCAATGGGTGTAGAGTTTCAATCATGCAAGATGAAACAGTTCCAGATATCTGCTGTACAGTAATGTGCATATAGTTAACCGTGCTGTGCTGTATACTTCAAATTAAGAAGGTAGATGTGTTATGTGTTTTCTAAGTACAAAAATAACAGTAATAATAAAATGGAAACTCAAAGCAGAAAATGGAGTGGGGTAGGGGTTGTCATGCAATGTTTATTTAGATAATCATGTTCTCTAACAAGATTTAGAAATAGCACTGCCACCACGATCAGACCACAGTAGGAATAAGACAAATATGCTACATGGCAATTTGGCT
>NW_007883426.1:0-551 GCF_000696425.1 Galeopterus variegatus
TTAGCAGTTTATCTGCTGCACCCTTGCATTTTTCTCTGGCTTTTGAATTACCTCAATCAGCCCGGCTTACACTGGCTACTAATTCAGTCTCAGGCAGTTTTTTGCAGTGTTCTCCCAGAGTTCAAACAGCTGCATTCTCCCAGTCCATCAAGGAGTGGCCTTGTGCATATCTGCAGCTCTCCTGCAACCACTGCCACAGAGACAGGCACATAGTAACAGAGACTAACTTTTCCACATTTTCACCGGGTAAAAACATACTTGAAATTCTGCAGTGGCACCCGTCCTCGGGTCATCTGCCCATCTGCATGTGGCACTCTTTTCTCAGGTTTTACAGCACCCGGCCAGCCATTGGGTTTAAGTGGCACCCTCCAAGCCTTTTGCCTTCAGACAAACGCAACATGCATTTAATACATAGTCCCTACAGCACATTACACCATCTACCCCTAGACCTCATTGTCCCTATAGCACATTACATCATCCACCCCTAGATCTCATAGTTGCAGCCTCTAGGGCCTCTCCCTGTTTCTGCTGCTTTACTGTCTCAATTTCTC
>NW_007883427.1:0-551 GCF_000696425.1 Galeopterus variegatus
CTACTGAGTTCCTCTTAGCTTTCAAGATAAAATTCAAGCCCTGTAGCTAAATCTCTACACACTGTGTTTGCCTCTGTCAGAGCACTCATCACCCAATAACTGTCAAGACTATGAACCAGGGACTGTGCTTTTGTTTGATATCCCTAGCATCTAGCAAGAGTGCCTGGCCTATAATACGCATGCTTGAGAAATGGTTATTGAGTGACTTGATTATATAACATCCCTGAGTAATATATAAAAGACAACAATTGTTAAGAATAAGTCATAATCTTGTTTAATATGATAAGATTAATCAGTCACAGGCCTAGCTCTCCTGTTCTTAATTCAGGAAGTCATGTATTAGATCAAATGTATATAAATGGTATCACGAACAATTCCACTAGATTCCTTCAATGACTCTAAAGATTCTTTTCTCTTTCAGAGTGTAGATCAGGCTGATGTGCATTTTGGCATGTTAACGGCTTATAGTTTACGTGTTTTGGAATCACTGTTTAAAAACTTTCTTGAATTAAATAATTATTCAATCATACCCTAGAGTTTTGTGCTTAAAT
>NW_007883428.1:0-551 GCF_000696425.1 Galeopterus variegatus
CTGAACATGGCATGCTTTGGCTCACCAGTGAGCCTTCTCTCACTCTGTTCTGCAAAGCATTATTATGGTGTTGACTGATTCTAAATTCTGCCATTCAAATGCCATCAAAATAGATTTCATTTTTTTATATACATTACAAACAAAATAGTTTTTTTCTAGATTTTATGATCTTCAAATTTGTAGGTAAATTCATAGAAGCTAAATGTTGTGGGGTTTTTTAAACGATTTTCATTTTTATTTTTATTTTTAGTTCTCCTACTTCACAGTGCTCTAATCTGTGCTCAGTCCGCCTATGAGATAAAACACCACAGCTGTTCACTTTGCCTGGAACATTTCCTTAGCTTTCTATTATCTTCTCACCCTACTCTTTACTTTCTTGCCCTTGTTCCTAGCTCCCCTGGGAAAATTCTCATTTCCTCAGATCTCATTTTAGCTACAATATTTCGTTAGCCTCTCTCGATCACACAGGCTAGGTTGTCCCAACACCTATGTGATCTCTACCAGTGTTTCTCAAATTTGAATGTCACATGAATACCCTAGGTATCACATAG
>NW_007883429.1:0-551 GCF_000696425.1 Galeopterus variegatus
TGAAAAACAAAAATGAAGCAGCCTTTTATAGTAATTCATGCATGATGAAAAAAATGTTAAACATCTGTGCTTTATTGCATTATATTTAAGTATTCACAGAAAGTATTATCAAGAGACTGGTTACTTTTTTAAATAGACCTTATTTTTTATTGCAGTTTTTATTCACAGCTAAATTGAACAGAAGGTACAGAGATTTTCCATACATGTACACATGGTTAATTTTTAAAATAAAATAAGTGCTAAATAACACACACACAAAAAGTCCTACCAGCTAAGCAAACCGCACCAATATATGTATGTCATATTGAAAAAATCTTTTTGAGTTACAGTTAGGTGTAGAAAATTTTATGAAAAGAAACATTAAAATAAATCTATAACTAATGCTAGAATTACCACAAAATGATAGTGTCTAATATACTTCGTTGGCTTTTGTCTTAGATTTCTATTTACAAAAGCTAAAGAAAAAATCAATAATCAGTAAATAAAAGTCTTTAATTACGTTTGGGTGTTCCAAGCAATTTAAAGACAGAAATATTTTCTTTCTGACCACT
>NW_007883430.1:0-551 GCF_000696425.1 Galeopterus variegatus
TGCTATAGTGGAAACACTCGTGTGGACTCCTGTGTGAAATCCCTGTATTAACAGGCAAATGGTTAATACAACCTAGGTATATTTTATCACATTAATTTTAGTGAAGACATGATATTTTGTTCTTTGGTTAAAATGATTAAATTATATCTTAATGTAAAATTAGATGTTGCAGAAGCAGTAGGTAATCTCTGAGGGGACTTCAAAAAGTGGATTGAAGGATTCACAGTATCTTTTAATTTAATTTTTATGCAGACTTTTTTTTTTTTTGGTCCTTTTTTTGTCTTTTTTTCGTGACCGGCAACAGATCGCAACCCTCAGTGTCACACCCGTACCGGACCGGGACCGGCAATGGGATCGCAACCCTCGGTGTTGCGCCCGCACCTTGCTCAGCCAGTGAGCAGCCGGTCTGTATGTGGGATCCGAACCCTCGGCAGTAGCGCCGCCTCGCTCCCAAGCGGCGCACTGCAGCAGTGCGCCACCGGGCCGGCCCTTATGCAGACTTTTTAAGTACCCTCATCTGTTTTCATTCACCCCAAATTAAATTGTCTGCT
>NW_007883431.1:0-551 GCF_000696425.1 Galeopterus variegatus
TGGGGAGCCACCTCTCTGATCAGTTTGAACTCTACTAGGCTGCTTGATACCTCCCTGCCGGCCTGCAAGGTATGTGTGTTCTGCACCTCGCTATCGGGGTGTTTTCCCACTCTGTGTGCACTAGGTGGGGCTGTTGAGCCTTGCAAAGGGGGCCCGCAGGGCGTTTATTTTATTTTTTCTGAGACTCCACCTCCTTTTGCCAGACCCCTCCCCACTCTGTGTGCTCAGTATAGGGCTGAGGCGTGTCTTCTGCAATCCTCGTCTATCAGCTGAGACATCAAAGCTGTGCCCTGCCCCGCCCTGCCCAGGAAGAGTTTCAGGTTTCTAGAAGGGATGCTTTGGGTGCTTTCGTGGCCCTGGATAAGGCCTCCTCTTGATCTCTCACTTTCCTCCCAGTGCTGCGGCTATCTGTGTAGTAATCTCTCTTTTGCTTTTTAACTATTTATTTATTTATTTATTTATTTATTTAATTTTTTGTGGCTGGTGGCATAGGGATCTGAACCCATGACCTCGGCGTCATAAGGCTGTGCTCTAACCAACTGAGCTAAATG
>NW_007883432.1:0-551 GCF_000696425.1 Galeopterus variegatus
TGAAATCTTGTACAATTTGACCAACACCTATCTGTCAGACTTGTTTTCACTTTTCCTGTTTCAGGGAACAGCAGGCAACTTTATTTCTATTGTAATGAATTTCAGATTACTTGGTAGCAGAATCTCTCTCTCTCTCTTTCTCTCTCTCTCTTTTTTTGCGTCTCTTGCATCTGTCACATTTCCTTAAATACTTGACCTTCTTGATAATTTTTTGTCCAATTAACTTGAATTGAAACATATCTATAGCCCAAGGGCAGTTTTGATTGTGTATAAATCTACATAAATCACCTCATTACTAAATTGTTGATCTTCTTCCAGTTCAGGAATTATGTTTCAACATATACCATACCAGTCACTAGAATTTATCATAACAATAAATTGTACAGCTCCATACAATGCTAGTGGTCATAAGAGAGCATTTACTACTGACTAATTAAATAAAGTTTATGGAACACCTACTATATGAAAAACACTGTTGTGAAAAATGAGAATACAGCAGTGAACAAAATTGCCTAAGGTCTTGCCCCCCCCCCCCCCCCCCCCCCCCCCCC
>NW_007883433.1:0-551 GCF_000696425.1 Galeopterus variegatus
TCTTAATTATTATATGTTGTGCGTAATGATCTGTATGTTTGGTTTGGTTCAGAAGTATACTTAAACTCCACTAGTAATTTTAATTATTTAAGTTGATTAAAAATGAAAATCTGAAAAGCACTGTACCAAGAAAAGCAATACCTGAATAACCCACTGTCGGTGCTGCCAAGCATGGTAATTCTTTGCATCCTGGTTAAGAATATCAGCAATAAACTCAAGTTCCTGAGAAGGATCTTTTAGCCATTCAACTAATACCCGTCTATGATGCCTAAAGTCCAGAGAAGAAGGGAGAGAAGTTTTGTGTTAATTTACCCAAAAACTAAAATATCAGCTGCATGTTTTGTACTAGGTGATGGGAAAGGACACTCAAGAAAGAAAAATTTTCTCAATACTACAGGAGAGAAAAGGTAACACAAAAGAAACAACAGGAGAAAAAACTTCAGAACACTAAGACTTGAGAAACATAAAACAGTAATTTGTGTATAAAATAAAATCAGACAGCTAGGATTAAATGTTTATCTCATGCTAAACAGTAATCTTTTGATAACCAC
>NW_007883434.1:0-551 GCF_000696425.1 Galeopterus variegatus
TTAGCTGTAGGCTTCTGGGTTCGCTTTTGGGTTCTCTGTTCTGTTCCATTGGTCCAAGTGTAGGTTTTTATACCAGTACCATGCTGTTTTGGTTACTATAGCTTTGTAATACAATTTGAGGTCAGGCAGTGCTATGCCTCTGGCTTCATTTATTTTATTTTATTTTATTATTTATTTATTTATTTATTTATTTATTTATTTATTTATTTTAACTTAGGATTGCTTTGGCTATTTGGGGTCTTTTTTTCTATATGAATGTTAGCATTATTTTTTCTATTTCTGTGAAGAATCTCATTGGTATTTTGATTGGGATTGCATTGAATCTGTTGATTGCTTTTGGTAGTATGGACATTTTCACAGTGTTAATTCTTTCAATCCAAGAGTATTGCATTACTTTCCACCTTTTTGTGGCATCTTTAATTTCTTTTCAATCCAAGAGTATCGCATTACTTTCCACCTTTTCGTGGCATCTTTAATTTCTTTTCAGTACAGATTTGCAGTTTTTGTTGTAGAGATCTTTCACTTCCTTGGTTAAATTATTTCCTAGGTAT
>NW_007883435.1:0-551 GCF_000696425.1 Galeopterus variegatus
CTGTGTGTTTGTAGAGATTTTAGGTATCTTCTGATGTCTTCTCACCTAGACTCCCTGGCTAAGAGGTCAAGTGTGGCCAGTGTTTCCTTAAGTTTTCTTAAACTTCCGATTGGTGTGTAAATTCTAGACAGCAGATGCTGTCAGTAATCTCACCACCGTTGACCACTGTGTGTGTAGACCTCGCACTCCTATAGCATAAGCCAATTTTAACCTTCTGCCATGGGTGCCTACATTGCTTCATAATTTTCATGAAGTTGCATGCTTTTGCAGCTTCTCATAGTTTATTTTTATTTCTAATGTAGCAATAAAATAATAAATACAAAAAAAAAGACACGGAACAGTTAACTAGTGCACCGCATGAAAAGCTTCTCTTGGTGGCTGGTGGATTTACAGTCCTTCAAATTCTACTCTCATTTTGCCTGTTTAAGCACTAGACTGGTGTCTAGGTCAATTGCTTGACGGAGAACATTGGCTCTGTTTCCATATAAGTTTTAATATAGTGCAATATCAAAGGCTTTCCAAAGACTATCTGCTCAATAATATTTCTTATT
>NW_007883436.1:0-551 GCF_000696425.1 Galeopterus variegatus
CCTCGAGTGGCCCTCACATCACCAAATCTTTCTTAACTTCTGGACCCAGCACAAGATCTCTATTGTATTGTATATTTATGCCCAAGAAGGCAAGAAATAGTACTTGGAGGACAAAAGTAAATCTTAACTATTTTTAAGTGTAAAAAATATACCCAACATACTCATGTACACACACATACACACAGAGTACATAAACAATATATGTATGTACATGTATATAGGTATACACATATAAATATATTAATGGTGTTAAAGGCTCATGGTGGGACAATTGAGAAAATAATGTGTAAAAATTCTCTTGGCAAGGGGGCGGTAATGAAAGAATGGTTGAAAAACATATCTTCAGACCAAAATAATTTTGTCTTAACTTTACCTCCTCTAACTTTTGCAAAATTAAGAAAAACGCCACAACATGTATTTAATGTAAGTTATTAAATCATGTAATGCATCACAGTGAAATAATACACATGTTAACCACACAGCTGATACAGTACTTAAGATATTATGAAGTGTATCCCCCAATATTTGGACAGGATAAAAGTGACTGCACA
>NW_007883437.1:0-551 GCF_000696425.1 Galeopterus variegatus
GTCTCCAAGGTCACTCCCAGCACAAATGTAACAATTCTGCGATTTACTAAAAACACAACGACCATGAACTCACGCCTATTACAAGGTTCCGGGCGCTTTCAGAGTCATTTACACTTAATGCTCACAACTACCTTAGGATATGAGGACTTATTTGCAGAGTCAGGGAAACAGAGAAATTAGCAACTTGCCTAAAGACAGCCCTCAAGCCAGAGAACTGTGATCCGAGCCCAGAGTCTGAGGCCAGTGCCCGATTCTCAACTACCACGAGCACTAAATTGAAAGATCACGGACGAGAAACAATGTCGTGAGAAAAACCAAAAGAAAAATAGCAGGTCCTCTGCTCTCTAGCCGCCGTGCTAACCTCGATGAAAGGGTGTAATTAATCTGTAATTAAGGTAATAGTGGGGCTTCTCAGGGAGGGGATCGGGAGGCCGCGTCACTGTGGAGCTTTGAACGCCAGAGGGCGCCATGGCAAAGCCCATCGTCCGCTCCGCCTCCGGCCGCGGGAGGGGGCAGCTCCCTGGGATGACCTTCAGAAGAAACAGGGCCTT
>NW_007883438.1:0-551 GCF_000696425.1 Galeopterus variegatus
TTGGTCTTTTGCCCTGGATCTGTGACATTCTAGACTAGTTCTGTTCTCATTTGTGGCTGAGTGTAATGCGTACAATAAATTATCTCTTCTGCTGTCTTAGCTGAAAAACCAAAAAAAATTTTCCTTTTGGGCATTTTACAGCACATTAAACATTTTCAAAACTAAATTCATTTTTTTCCCCAAAAATGTTCCTCCTTTGCCATTTACTATCCAGTAAATGATCATCCAAATAACATATTGGGTTATTTATAGAAAAAAAGGGTCAAGAAAAAAAAACATAAAATACTTTATCTCACTGAGTGTAAAGACATAGATATTTTATGCCTCACAGGAGAAGGAGTATTATAACAACTCTCTGGGTTTTTTTTTCTTTCTTTTACATTCAACTGAAAAAAAAACCTCAGCAAAAATATAGCCAGATTGCTTATGACCTTAGTGTACACTATCCCAAGATGGTCATAAATATGATGAGTATAAGATAAGTAAACCCATAGCCTGGTATACTACCCAAACTCCAAGAAGGGTGGAACACAAATACATGTTACTGAGTT
>NW_007883439.1:0-551 GCF_000696425.1 Galeopterus variegatus
AGACTTCTCAACAGAAACCCTATGGGCCAGAAGAAATTGGAATGATATATTCAAAACACTATTTAAAAAAAAAAAAAAGCCAGCCAAGAATTTTTTACCCACTAAGGTTCTCCTTTAGAAATGAGGGAGAAATAGTGTATTTCCCAGACAAACAAAAATTGTGGGAGTTCACCACCACACAACCAGACCTGCAAGAAATTCTCAAGGGAGTCCTTCATATGGAATCTAAATAATGAATGTCACTACCATGGTTACACAAGAAAAAGTAAAACCTGCTGTTATAACAAAAATGCCAGTGAGAAAGAGCAAGAAGCTAAATCATGCCACTTCAAATATCCAACTAACATTGAAGAAGAGAGATAAAAGGGGAAGTAAGGATCAAAAGATACTTAAAACGTCTAAACAAAAAGCAATTAAATAACAGGAATTAAATAATATCTATCAATAACCACCCTAAATGTGAATGGATTAAACTCCCCATTCTAAAGACACAGACTGGCTGACTGGATTTAAAAGCTAGACCCAAGTATATATTGACCTCAAGAGACCTA
>NW_007883440.1:0-551 GCF_000696425.1 Galeopterus variegatus
TATAGAGCACCTTGGATCATATCAAACAAAAATTTTGCAAGACATTTATGGCAAAAACAATAAACCTTTATTGAAAGACATTTAAAAAGACCGAAATATATCAAGACCTAAACGTTATGGTATTAGACACACTATCGACAATGTCAATTCTCATCCAATTGATCTAAATCTTAATGCGTTTCCTATCAAATCCAATGGGGCTTTTCATGAAAGTTGACAAGCTAATTTTAAAGCTATTGGAAGAACAAAGGGATGAAAATCCAAGATACCCTTGAAGAAGACAAACAGATTTCATTGAGTTAAGAATATCTGTTCATTGACAACATAAAGTGAAAAGACAGGCCTACAAGTGGGAGAATACAAATTAAAATTTTATTACCAACACAAGTTTGTATCCAGAGTATATAAATAACTCCTGTGAATTAATAAGACAACCCAAAAGAGCCGGCCCCGTGGCTCACTCGGGAGAGTGCGGCGCTGGGAGCACAGCCACGCTCCCGCCACGGGTTCGGATCCTATATAGGGATGGCCGGTGCGCTCACTGGCTGAGC
>NW_007883441.1:0-551 GCF_000696425.1 Galeopterus variegatus
ATGTGGAGTGATTCTCTTTCCAGTATCCTTCAAGGCAGTTTTCTGTAAAGCTATTCATTCTCTTGAGAGGCTTTCGGTGACTGATTTGTGTTCCTTTGGACAAGTCCCATGCAGAACCTGGACGTAAGGTGAGAGTAAGAAGACTGAGTTCATTCGAGACACAAATTCAAAGCTCAGTAGAGGATCCTGTGCTTGTGAAGTAAGACCAGCATGGGGTGGGGCAGCGACATTCACTGCTCGCCTGGCCCTGGGCGCATGGCAGGGAACACCTTGAGCTGTTTGCATTTAGTCTCACTTAAGTCCAGATACAGCAAGCTTTCTTTTTCTTTTTTTTAAATATAAAAAAAAATTATTAGCATATTTATTACAAATCTTGATTTTTCTTTATGTCCTTACCCAACCTGTCATTCCCCAAACCCGTACCCTCCCTATCCCCATCTCTAGTATCCTTAGGTTTGTTCTCTCTTTCTGAAAGCTCAATGTATTGTCGTCTTTCTTTGTTTCTCTCTTTCTTTCTTTCTTTTTCTTTCTTTCTCTCTCTCTCTCTCTCT
>NW_007883442.1:0-551 GCF_000696425.1 Galeopterus variegatus
AACATAAAATAAAGAAACAAACAATTTTTAACATCTTCTAATAGAAGATATTTCTCCCCCCCAAAAAAGTTTCTCCAATTAGTATCAAAACCTTAACACTGTTTTGAGGGAAAAAGCTGAAGATTATTATTTTTTTTTTTTGAAAAGATGACCGGTAAGGGCATCTTAACCCTTGACTTGGTGTTGTCAGCACCACGCCCAGCCAGTGAGTGAACCGGCCATCCCTATATGGGATCCGAACCCGGGGCCTTGGTGTTATCAGCACCGCACTCTCCCGAGTGAGCCACGGGCCGGCCCTGAAGATTATTTTTTAATGTGGTTTTAGCGAAAGCAAGGCTACCTTAACGTCTTGGGCTTTTTCTCCTAAGTTTTACAGTTAATGGTAAGAATAGTGTAGTGGTGTTGGGGGAGGTAGTGGTAGTAGCAGTCACAGAATTAGAAGAGGAATTCAGAAATCACAATGGCATTGACAGACATATGATAGCATCATGTAACTTGCAGTGCACTTTTACCAATATTATATTTTGACTTTCATGACAACTTGACGACAT
>NW_007883443.1:0-551 GCF_000696425.1 Galeopterus variegatus
GACAGGGTGTTGTGATCATGAAGTGGTACCTCCTCCTAGGGCCCATTATGGGGGGCAGAGTACTTGAGAGCCCACCAGGCTATGCTTTGTATATGCATACCACATCTCTTTTAGCCATTCATCTGTCAGTGGACACCTAGGTTGAGTCCATATCTTTGCTGTAGTGAATAGTGCTGCAACAAACACAGGGGAGCAGATGTATTTTTGTATGCTGATTTCCTTTTTTTTTCTGAAGCCTTCTTTTAGAGCCAGAGCAATTAAGCAAGAGAAAGAAATAAAGGGCATTGGAATTGAAAAGGAGAAAGTCCAGTTGTCCCTGTTTGCAGATGACATATTTTTACAGAGAGGCCAACCTAAAGACTCTGCTAAAATCCTCCTAGACCTGATAAACAAATTCAGTAAATTTGGAAGATAGAAAAACAACAAAGCAAAATTGGTTGTGTTAGTATACACCAAGAACAAGCTAGTGTAAAAGAAATAAGAAAGCAAGTGATTTACAATAGCAACCCAAACCCAAACCAAATCCAAAAAACAAACGCAGAAATGTTAAC
>NW_007883444.1:0-551 GCF_000696425.1 Galeopterus variegatus
GAGGCAGTTATTTAAACTCATTTCTCCTCAGCTGCTAGGTGGATATTTAAAAGAGTTGGCCTTGATCTTCTTTGAAATAATCCTTCACACTGAATTATACAAAAGATTTTTCTGTAGTCATTAGAAGAAAAAGAAAGGAACACATAAACTCAACAAAAGGAAAAAAAAATTACTCTCAGCTTTCTTTCCCAAGAGTTGTCTTCCACAAAAATATAAATTGATTTATCGCATACATATGTTAGCATCTGGAGTGAAACTAAGAACTATAATTATGATTAGAATTGTTGAGTTTTAGAGCCGGAAGGAAAAGAACCGTAAAAAAAAAAAAAGAAAGAAGAAAAAAGAAAAGCATATATATGATTAACCATCACTATAATTTAATTAGGTTTTCTCATTTTATCCTCTCAATCATTCTGCAGGAAGGGATTAGCATGCCCTTCTGAACACAGAGGAGGAAACCAAAGCCGAGAGGGGTTATAAGATGCCCACAGTCACACTGGCCTACTGTGGAAATGACAGACCCAAATTCCAAGACGGATCTGGTGGGACTT
>NW_007883445.1:0-551 GCF_000696425.1 Galeopterus variegatus
AAGCTAACACCACCTTAAAGTGACATTACAAGTGGATTAACGTGGCAGCCTAAGACTGCGCTGCCGGGAGAAAGCAGGGTGGGAGTCTCTGCGGGAACCTTGCCTTAGCCCTTATTGGCCACACTTGTGAACACTGCGTAATTGCAGTAGCTAGGTATTGAGACAGGATGCATGCCCTTAACCCTTAAGCTGATTGGAGGATGTAAAAAACCTGCCTTTGCCATTTACCTTTAAAAGCCAATGCTTGTGTGTTAATAAACGGAACTGCTTGACAGAACCCCCACCACGTCTGAGTGTCCTTTAACTGGGCTGGTTTGGGGCCGGTGGTGTGCTCACCTCTCTTCACGGCTCTCTTCCCCTGTCTCCTTTAAAAGGGGGACCGGAGGGAAAGAGGAATCCCGGGCAAGAGGAATCCCGGGCTGTTCGCTCGCCCACTGAAAGGAACGAGGCTAGGGCTGTATGGGTCAGCTGCTGGCGGTGGACCCAACAGGTCAGAAGTTCAGATGGTAGTTTAGAGAGGTAAATAAAAATCATAAATTAACAATAGTTGT
>NW_007883446.1:0-551 GCF_000696425.1 Galeopterus variegatus
ATCAAAATACCAAGGACATTCTTCACAGGAATAGAAAAAAAAATAATTCTAGGGCCGGCCCACTGGCGCACTGGAGAGTGTGCCGCTTGGGAGCGCAGCGGCGCTCTCATCGAGGGTTCAGATCCCATGTGGAGACCGGTTCCCGCTCACTGGCTGAGCGCAGTGCGGGCGCAACACTGAGGGTTGCGATCCTGTTGCCGGTCCCCGGTACGGGCGCGACACCGAGGGTTGCGATCCCGTTACCGGTCAGTAAAAAAGACAAAAAGGAAGAAAAAAAAATAATTCTAACATTCACATGTAACAACAAAAGACCCATTATAGCCAAAGCAATCCTGAGCAAAAGAAAAATAATGCTGGAGGCTTTACATTACATCATACTACAAAGCCATTGTAACCAAAACAGCATGGTACTGGCATAAAAACAGACACTCAGACCAATGGAACAGCATAGAGAACCCAGAAATCAACCCACATCCTTAGAGCTACTTGATCTTTGACAAAAGCACCAAGAACATACATTGGGGAAGAGACAGCCTCTTCAATAAATGGTG
>NW_007883447.1:0-551 GCF_000696425.1 Galeopterus variegatus
CTTTGTGAAGTATTATTTTATCTTCCCTGTCAAGAGAATGCAATCTCTATAATGAAAGTCAAGAGAAGCCTGGATATGACATGTTCTTTTCTTTTTTTAATTTATTTTTTGAATTGATACATAATTGATTATGTATATTTATGGGGTACAGAGTTGACTATCAATATTTGTGAACAGTATGTGATGAGCAAATTAGTATTACCAGCACATTGATCACTACAAATTGTAATTATCCTTTGTCTTTTATCCAATTACTCCCTAATCCCCCTCCCTCTTTCCCACTTATTGTAATTATAGGTCTGTTAACTCCTTCTGGAATGTTCAACATTTTATTGTAGTTTGTCTCTCTCTCTCTCTCTCTCTCTCTCCCCCCTTCCCTTCCCTCCCTCCTTCCTTCCTTCCTTTCTTCCTGATGAGGGCTTTCTTCTGGGTGGGACCTCTCCACAGTGTCCCATGGTATGGTGACCAGGGCATCACATAGTGAGAATGAGCTGAGCGAGAGAGCTAACCTTCACACTCCCTCTCCTTGTAAAGCCATCAGAACCACACCC
>NW_007883448.1:0-551 GCF_000696425.1 Galeopterus variegatus
CCCTCGGCGGGAGCGCCGCCGTGCTTCCCAAGCAGCGCACTGTAGCAGTGCGCCACCGGGCTGGCCCTAAAAGGTCTACTCTTTAAAAACAAGAAAAAGAGAACAATAAAAAGGCTTAATTATAAACTCCATAAAGACAAGAACCAGGTTTCATAACCATTACATCCCTGAAGATACTCAACACAGTGGCCTTTTAGTCTAATTTATCAATTTCTTTTTTATAGTTAGTCCTTTTGTGTCCTATTCAAGAAATCTTTGCCTACACCAAGATCATGAAGGTGGTCTCATATGTTTTCTTCAAAAGCTTTATTGTTTTACCTTACCTTATTTAGACCTACAATTCATCTGGAATTGACTTTTTTTTTGGTACAGTGTGAGGTTTGAGGTAGTTTCTCATTGATATCCAATTGATCCAGCACATTTATTGAAAAGACCACCCTTTCTCCACTGCTCTATCACCTTTTCCATAAATCAGGTGACCATGTATGTGTAGATCTGCTTCCCGCTCTTAATTCCTTCACTTTATTTACCAGTTTTTAAATTACCACCTA
>NW_007883449.1:0-551 GCF_000696425.1 Galeopterus variegatus
ATTGTTTGTTGGATGAATAAATGACCCATCCTGTGCATTGGCCATTATTTAGCCAAGGATCCTTCTTCATTGCATAAGAAACCTGCACGGGTATTCATTAGGAATAGCTTGTTTTTATGGTAACACTTTTCCAATTGTTATTCAACTTGGGTATTATTTCTGGGACTTCTGCCATATCTAATCCTATCAAATATGTGGATCAAATTGGAGGGAAATCTCAGCTGCATGGATCATAGGGTGTCATGTAGAACAAAGAGCCTCAGACATTTATTGACTGGACATTTTGAATTTTGATTATTTGTCCTCTAACCAAACCTCACACCACGTCCATGTGTGATGAGTACCAGGCAAGGAAGGCTTAAGCCTGAAATCTTCTAATATTGGGTTAAGTCTGTTTGCAAGAAGCTTCTCAGATAACTTCTTCATGACATACACTGCGAAAATATTGGGTTATATCAGGACAACAACTTTCTTTATACAAAAGGGAAATTGTCAAGTCAATTATAGTACATCCAGATTCTGGAATATTATATAGGTGTTACCAAAAGTGC
>NW_007883450.1:0-551 GCF_000696425.1 Galeopterus variegatus
GGACTGGTTTTTCCTTGGTTTGTTTTATTCCTGTTTAGGCTGTGGGTGCTCCTGCATTCTGCGGCCACAAATGCTGGATTGTCTCCTTTTCATCGAATGCCTTGTGAGACCTTATTCAGCTCCTACTGAGGTCCTTCTGCAAATCTGTCCTCACTGACAGCTTTGATCATACGTCTCTATACAAAGATTTATGTGACAAAGCTAGTTAATATTTACTCACTTATATCATAGAAAATTTAAGACTTCTTTCTTCTCCAAAATTCACAGTAGTTTTCAAGGAAAGAGCTGTTTTACAACAGAATGGGGGAGAGAGAATTGGGATGACCTAAGGTAAGGACATCAAGATAAACTACTAAAGATCATCAGGCTAGTCAAGAGGCCCAGGCTAGCAGTGTGACCAGGGACAAGTCACTTAATTTTTGTGGGCCACAGCTTCCAATTTTGTAAAATGAAGGAGTTAAATAGTTTCTCAAGTCCTTTCCAATTTTTGTGATTCTCTGGTATTTTGAGTTTTTAAGAAGAAAGTTCTTTATAGAAATACTAAGAATAAT
>NW_007883451.1:0-551 GCF_000696425.1 Galeopterus variegatus
AATTTAAAAAGTATTCAATTTCCACCTATTTGGATGGATAAAGCTCATCAGATTTTTGGTATTTTCCACCCACAAGTTAAGAGTAATAGTAATTCACCTACCCATAATGCTTCATATACCAAAGGACTTACAATTTATAGTGTTCCTGTAATTTGCCTGAACCCTCAAGGAAAGAAGAGGTTTTTAATAAGAGGCTGTGTTACACTCAAACCATTAATGTTGTACATTATTTAGCCCCAACTATCATAATGGCATCCATGATCTTTCTTTGCTCATTATTTTTATGCTTGCTTAAACAGAGCAAGCAGCTGTGCTATCTTGTCCTCTTATCTTCAGATACACCAAGATCTTCAAGGTCAGTCTGAGTGAGTACGTGGCAGGGAGCCTCCCAGGGCTGCTGAGACTTCTGTGCTGACTCAGTGGGTGGCAAGCTTTCTTCTGACTCCGGTACTAATGGAAGTACTTCTCATGAACAGCCAGAACTTACCTGATTTTCCCAGCCAAAAGGAAGGTAAGTTAGGCTGTACATCTCACTCAGAAATTTCACAAAA
>NW_007883452.1:0-551 GCF_000696425.1 Galeopterus variegatus
CAGAAATGGAGCAGGAAGGCTCAGAAGGCCACTGGGGTGCACTGTGAGTTCCGTAGATGCTTCCCAGGGACATGTCAAGTGCTGTGGTCTCGGGAAAAGAGCTCACGTCCTGGCGGGACAATTGGATGCAAAGAGTGATCCTTGGAAAGGACAAGGACTTCCTGAAAGGAGGACATGTGGCAGGGGGGGGAGGGAATCTTGGTGTGGAGAAGAAAGCAGAGCCTGAGGAGGGGAGTCACTCATGACCCCAGGAGTCCGGGGAAAGCAAGTCTGTGCTAGCAGGGTGACCCGAGGCACAGTGGCCGAGCTGGGCAGAGGAAGGAGACAGGGAAGGCCCCAGCTGTCTGCAGTTCTCTTGCCTCTGCCTGGGGGCTCCAGAGTGCCATGGAAGGGTCACCGAGTGAAAGGTGAGAGCAGGGTTCCTGTGAGGGGGTGAAGGCTGACCTGCCAAGAGACAGCCAGTGTGGGAGGGAGGGAAGACCTGTCCCTACCAGGACTGTGGGAATGAGGGGATGGGAAGCTGCAGGGGAAGACAGTGTGGCACGGAGGTC
>NW_007883453.1:0-551 GCF_000696425.1 Galeopterus variegatus
AAGAAGTCCTAGTTTGTTTAGGGGCACAGGGAAGTCACCAGTAATTCCATGTGGCTATGACCTGCACAGGAAAGAAATGAGGGGGGAAAGTAGACTGAGGGCAAATTACACACTGCCTATGTGCTATGTAAGAAATTTGGATTTTGGTACAGGTAGTGGAAAATCATTGACAATTTTTAATTAAGGTATTGCTATTTTAAAGAATTATCTGTATTCTAGAAACATAATTTGTGAAACAGCATGAAAGAAAAAGTGTTGCAAAAAGAAAGAGTAGTCTATCTAGTGAACTGGATGAGAAAGAGTCCAGGTCTCATCTTACAAAGCGGCAGCGAGAATAAGCCGTGGATTTGAGATACGTTTTGCAGGAAGAATTTAAGGGACTAAGGAAGAAGGAGGAGCGGGACTAAGGAAGAAGGAGGAAATGGAGTGGGTGTCCGTTCCTCTGGGATGGTTGACTAGGAGGGTGATAGTAGTTTTGCCCAAGCTAAGGAATTAGGAGAAGAATTCAGTTTGCAAGTGTGGAGTGGGATTTGTCTGGGCAAGCGGATTGA
>NW_007883454.1:0-551 GCF_000696425.1 Galeopterus variegatus
ACTGCAACAGACTCCTACAGAGGGTGTGACCAGCCTTTGAATAAGTCTTCAGGGCAGTGGGCTGTGCTTTGGTAAGATGCAAATCACAGGGGCTGGGGCAGGGCTGGGCACAGCTGCAGGGTTGTGTCATAGTAATTCTGCACAGGCCCAGTGTCCCCATGTGTTCCACATCAGACCAGGGAAGCACAGATTTGTCTGCCAAGATCACATTTCTTTCTGGGAACCACAGGAAAGAGTCAGGCTGCCATCCTGTTAATAGCGTTCTACTGCTCTCTTCTGGGGTTCATGACCTGCTACCCTTCCTATCTCTTTATCTAAGACAATGTCTCCCAGATATAACACAACCTCAGAAACTCAAAGATATTCTTCCGGCTCCCTGCCTTTGGGACTTGTGCATAGTATTGAGAGAAGAAAGGTTTTCTCATTGCTCTGATTCCCTGATAATCTTGGTGTGGTCAGTTATCAGTTCTACCACTCAGAGATGTGGTGGGTAGAAGAGGAATTTTAAGAAGTGCTTGTGATTTGTCAGAAAATGCCCAGATATGGGGTAT
>NW_007883455.1:0-551 GCF_000696425.1 Galeopterus variegatus
ATCTTTTGGGATAGTTTGTAGAGAATTGGTATCAATTCCTCTTTGAAGGTTTGGTAGAACTATGCAGTGAACCCATCTGGTTCTGGGCTTTTCTTTGTTGGGAATCTTCTGATAACAGCCTCAATCTTTTTTGCTCTTATTGTTCTGTTCAGATTTTCTATATCTTCTTGGCTCAGTTTTGGTAGTTTGTATGACTCCAGAAATTTATCCATTTCCTCCAGATTTTCAAATTGTTGGCATATAGTTGTTTATAGTATATAGTCTCTAATGATTCCTTGTATGTCTGAGGTATCAGTTGTAATATCACCTTTTTTAGTTCTAATTTTTGTTATTTGGGTCTTCTCTCTTCTTAGTTAGCCCCACTAAAGGTTTGTCAATTTTATTTATCTTTTCAAAAAACCAACTTTTTGTTTCATTGATGTTTTGTATAATTTTATGGGTTTCTATTTCATTTACTTCTGCTCTGATCTTAATTATTTCTTTCCATGTACTAACTTTGGGTTTGGGTTGTTCTTGTTTTTCTAGTTCTTTAAGGTGAAGTGTTAGGTTGT
>NW_007883456.1:0-551 GCF_000696425.1 Galeopterus variegatus
ATAAGCAGTCATTTAAAAATCATATTAAGAAATCAATGACACAATATTTACAACATATTTTGATTGATTCATTTATATCCATTAGCATTTAAATATTACTAAGTATTTATTCCAATACATACTCACTACAATGGCAAAAAAAAATTAGAACAACTAGAGTTCTCATACATTGCTGGTAAATAGCAGGATTCTTCTTTTTAAAGAAACTGTTTAGTCAGTTTCTAATAATATTAAACATACATTTACCATATGACCGAGCAATTCTACTCCTAGGGATTTACCTAAGATAAATGAAAACACATTTCCACAGAAAGTCTTATATATGAATGTTCATAACAGCTTTATTCATAAAAGCCAAAAACTAGAAACAACTCAAATGAACAGATAAACAAATGGTGCAATATCATCCATAAAAGTGGAAGTCTACTCAGCAAAAACAAAAGAATGAACTGCTGATGCACATAACACTAGAAGAGAATCTGCAGTGAATTATGCCAAGTCAGGGGTTGGCACACTTCAGCCTGTGAGCCGAATCCAGCCCTCTGCCTATT
>NW_007883457.1:0-551 GCF_000696425.1 Galeopterus variegatus
CAGAGAAAATGCACCCTCTGCCCAGGCCCCTTCCTCTTTCCCTTCATGACTTCAGTGGGATTTGGTTGAATGGTACAGAGGAAAACAGGAGGTTCTTCTGCTCTCTTCCACCATGTTTTACTCCAGGCTGGGCCCAACCAAGCTGAGCATGAAGATACCTGTCCAGCTGCTACCCTTCTCCTTCCATCTCCTCAGCCCAGCACTCCCTTGCTCTTGCGAGCATCCTAGCTCCCCTCTTACCACCTGATTTTCTATCTAGCTAGAGCCCATCCTCACTGCTGAGCCTTTACGGCCTTCACTGCCCAGGTGAAAACAGCTGCCAGTAATGGTTCTAGGCAGTATGTCCTCACTCACTTCCTCTGGGGGACAGATTCATCTTGGAATTTCCAACTGGGCCCCAGCTCCATTTTCCCATAGAAACTTGTTATGCATGGCGGGTGAGTTCTGCAGTTCTGTATCCCAGCTCATCAGAAGAAAAACTGGACTTTATGGCTTCACCTAGGAATATGTCCACTTTTGCTAACTTTAAAACTTGGTTTGGGGCCGAGCCC
>NW_007883458.1:0-551 GCF_000696425.1 Galeopterus variegatus
TTTTTTTTAAAGTCCCCTATATTTGTATGGTAAAGTTAAGTTTTGGTATTTTAAAGGTGTGTGCTAGTATCTTGAATTTTCATAGAACTCTGGATATTTTCTAAAGAGACTTGATTGACTTTTCTGTAGAAATTAGATTATTGCTTAACCAGATCTGCCTCTGTTTGGAGAACTGTCATAGTTGAAACTCCTGAAGATAGTGGCCATTTTTCCTTTTGTGGATTCAACTTCAAGATTTTATTATATCAGTGTCATCTAGAAATTAGTCAGTTGATTTGTACAAAGTTACATTTTGTTTCCTTTGTATATTGCACTTACTCTTACCACTTAAGTAACAGACTGGAAAATCAATTCTCAGGCCTAGAGAACTCTTGACAGAAGACTTAAGTAAGAATTATACAAGCAATATGAATATATTGTATGTGTATCCAATAGCAATATAATTTGCTAGCTCTGCCTTGGGAACTAAATGGAAATAAGGGAAAATGCATATTGATAATTTTTATGACTTTAGAATTTTAAATAAATGAGATCAAAATTTCTCATTTTTT
>NW_007883459.1:0-551 GCF_000696425.1 Galeopterus variegatus
AAATTGGCAAAACTCAAAGACAAAGAGAGAATCTTAAAAGCTGCAATAGAGAAGCGTCAAAACACCTATAAGGGAGCCCCAATCAGGTTAACGTCAGATTTCTCAGCACAAACCCTAAAAGCTAGAAAGGAATGGGATGATATATTCAAAATACTAAAAGACAAAGATTGTCAGCCAAGAATACTCTACCCTGCAAGGCTGTGCTTCCGAAATGAAGGGTTAATAGTATGTTTCTCAGACAAACAAAAACTGCAGGAGTTCACCACCACACGATCACCCTAACAAGAAATTCTCAAGGGAGTACTGGGATTGGTTCCTGAAAATTAACTACCACTGCCATAAAAACCCAAGTAAAATCAAAACCCACGAGTATAATAAAAATGACAATCATGAAAAGAAAACAAACAAACAAAAACACTGTCTACAACCCAAGGAACCAATAAACACAGAAAACAAAGAGCAAAGCAGAAAGCAAGGAAGAAAAGACACGTAAGACAACCAAACAATCAATAAAATGCTAGGAATAAATCAACACCTTTCAATAACAACTC
>NW_007883460.1:0-551 GCF_000696425.1 Galeopterus variegatus
TTGTTGGGAAAATAGAATAGTGTAATCAGGCCCCCTTGCCTCAGGTCCAGTTGGGTGTGGTACAGCACATTCTTTGTAAATAAATTGTATGTGTGGGTGGAGTTAGTGTGCATGCAGGCCAATATATCTTTTTAGTTTTGTTGCTTTTGTGTGTTAGAGAGTTGTGTGGACGAGCGGCCCTGAACTGCTGGCCAGCAGAGAGCTCGTGTGTAAAAATGAGATCATGTTTACCTTGCTGGCAGCTGCTGAGTTGCAAAGTCCAGTAGCAGTTGAGTTTCTGAGTTTCTCTTTAAACTGCCTAGCTCCTAGATGTGTGTGTGTGCAGAAATAAAGACTACTCTTTCTTCAACCAAGGCTCCAAGGATCTTTCTTCCAGTTACCTAGCTCATAGACCTGCATGTGAAGGGTTTGTGACTGAGTCTGGACAATGGGCTTGAGGGGTCTGTGAGCTCCAGGACTCAGCCCTAGCTCTACACAAGGTTAATGAAAGTAACTTCTGTGCATGACCAGAAGCTGCTACTACCTCACTGGGCATTACTTACCTAAGCTCT
>NW_007883461.1:0-551 GCF_000696425.1 Galeopterus variegatus
CTTCTTCAAGCTGCAGGTTTTCAGGTTGGCTGGGGCTGCTCTGTTCAATGTGCTGAGCTCATTTCTGGGGCAGAAGCTCTCTAAATTCTATTCTTCTTGTGGCAATGGCAACGGTGCTGGAGGAAAACCCAACTGCATATGCTCATTTCAAGCCACTGCTTATATCACATCTAATATCCCACTGTATATTAGGGAAGCAAGTCCCCAATCATGCTCACAGTAACATGACAGGTAAGTCCACCCACCACAAGGCCATGGCAGGAGTGTGGATATGTGATACTATTACAGGGAAGTGAAGAATTTGGACTGATATTTCTGTCTACCACAGTCTGTCCTTTTTGCCATGATTATTCATGTCCTTTTCATATTCCCTCTAGCTTCATTCAATCACAATATCAGGCCCTAAAGTCCAGGATATTGTGATGCACATCAAGTTTGGATGTGGTTTCCTTTGATTCACAGACCTATGAATGATGAAGGCAATTTTACCTTTCCTCACACGCATAACATACAATAGTGGAGTAAGGATACAATCACAGGAATAACCACTT
>NW_007883462.1:0-551 GCF_000696425.1 Galeopterus variegatus
ACAGGAGAGACAAGAGCACTTAGAACTAACTTGTCCTGTCTCCTTAGGTCAAGAGCACTCACGCGTGCATAAACTAGACTTGATTTCTCTAAAGGCGAGCTGTACCCATGGTGAAAAATTCCAGCAACATGGAAACATATTTCATTTATTTACCAAACCTTTCTAAGCATATTAACCATTACCCCCTGTCATCTAGTTATTTTACCAACCTAATGAGATAGACACGATTATCCCCTGATGAGGAAACAGATGCAGAGAGGTTAAGTAAATGGCACGAGGTCACACAGCTAGTGAGTGCTGGACCCACAATGCACACTCTGACCACCTGACTGCAGCGTATATTCTTATCCCTACACACCCTTCATCTTCTCCATCACTGCTGCCCTCAGAAGGAATCAGTGTGAACTGTTTGGCAGCTCTAAGGTCTCCACCAAGGGTTGGGACACTGGGATTAACTCGAGGTGCCTGCCTTCTACAAGATGCCACACCGTTATTTCCAAGTCCGCTGCAACTCTGGGCATGTGCTGGTCTTCCCCCATCCCCACCCCCAA
>NW_007883463.1:0-551 GCF_000696425.1 Galeopterus variegatus
AAAGCAGAGGGATAAACACCGCATGTGCTCACTCATAAGTGGGAGCTAAGAGAGAAAGAAGGAAGGAAAGAAAAACCGCAGTGGTGTGTTGGTCTTACAGAGGGAGAGAACATTCCTTGGGCTACAAAGTGGAGTGGGGGTAAAGTGGCAGGTGGAGGGAGGTTGGGGATAATTGGGTGGGGGACATGGGGTACAAATGCAATTTGTGGTAATGGGTATGCTGCTGGTATGAATCTGACCTTCATATCTTGGGCATGAGGGGTGACAATCAGCTTTGTATCTCATGAATATTCATAACCAAAAAAAAAAAAAAACTTCCCTGTAAGTTAACAATGTATTTCTATATAAGGCAACAATGAGGATCTTAACAGGAGGACTTTCTTGGAAGTGGGACTAACCACCTTGTCCAGTCTAGGTCCTCTTGGAAGCCGTATTTGATTTTATACTAAACTACAAAGATCATTGTTCTTTTAAATTAAAATTTAAAAACTTATGGTTTTAGTTTTAGAACAACTTCATATTAATTAATCATGTTTAGTTTCTGTTAGGTT
>NW_007883464.1:0-551 GCF_000696425.1 Galeopterus variegatus
ACTTACCTCTGCTTAATCCAGGATTTCCCACTCTTACGTGAAAATAGAACCTTTTTTTTTTTTTAAATACAATCCCCTTTGGAAAATACGATGGTCTTCTGTAAGCCTCATTTCTAGGATGTATGTTTAGTAGGAGACTCAGGTTAGCTGTGCAGTAATTCTTTCATGCAGCAGAAGAATGGAGCTAAAAGGGCTGTGCTCGATGGAGCGGGGAAAAGCCATCAGGAAGGGCTGGGAAAGGGGATAGCCCTCTCAAGCAAACCTAACAGAAGGGATAAGACTGGTCTCACAGCCTGCTGAAAAGAAAGGATATAGAACCTCCATTCAATCCACCACATATAAGGTGACAGAGACACATGCCACCCATGCTAGGAAGCAGCTTGCCTGATCCTAACAAGAAAGACTTCTAAGAGAAAAGAAACTGAGGCACATGTGGGAAAGGGAAAGAGAAAGAGAAACGGCATTTTAGGAAGGAGTGGTGCCGGCAGCTTCTCAGATGAGGCCACCGTCGGTCATGGGTGGAGCACGACAAGGCAGTTTACCAACAGGAG
>NW_007883465.1:0-551 GCF_000696425.1 Galeopterus variegatus
AAAAAAAAAAAAAATAGGTTAAATGATTTTGGCAAGGTCAAGTAGCTAGGTTATAGAGAAGGAGACAGGTTTTTAAATTAAGGTGAAAACTAACTTAAAAACTTTCTGAGATTCCTATTAACTCATATCCCTGGACTTAAGCCTCTGAAATCTGAAACATAATGCAATTTTTATAATTTAAAAGTTTTAATGAGGACATGTTTTTACTTAATTAAGTGCAGCATAACTCTTTCTGCAATGAGTTTGCCAAAATCAAAGTTAATGGTACAACCCTCCACAAAACTGCTCCCTCTTTACACACCAGCCATAAGTTCAGTGGTCCCCAGGTAACCTCACTTCAGACTACTGACTACCAATTTCAGGGTTACCACAAACATCCTCAGGTTCCGTAATTTGCTAGGAAGACACACAGAACTCACTGCAAATGTTGTACTCACAATTTCAGTTGTATTACAACAAAAAGATAAAATGAAGAAACATCCAAAGAAGAGCTACATAAGGCAAATTCTGAAAAGATTCCAGATATGAGGTTTCCAGCATCTTCAGGGAAG
>NW_007883466.1:0-551 GCF_000696425.1 Galeopterus variegatus
CTCATATAAAGAAGTTATATAGAGAAAGGTTGCCTGACCTGAGACTGTGAATGGGATTTAATTTGAAGTGAGGTCGAGAGAGTAATTCTTTGGAGATGTTTGCCATAGTGCTCTGGTACTTCCTCTTATCTCACAATCACCCTTACCTCTTGGAAGCGGGCAGGGGATGGAGAGTGGTGCTTTTCATTGCTAGTCTAGTGAGAAGACCTTTATTTAAATAAACCAGCTGGAGATTTAAAATTTTCTAATTTTGTGTTTCTTGAAGTTTGGGGGACACACTGTTCTGGTGTTTGACTCTCACCTGCGACTTCCAAAGAGGCTGTGGAATTATCCAGAGATAAACAGGGGTCATTTTAGAAACAAACTAGTCTTCCACCCACAGAATGAGCAAGGCTTTGAGTGTTTTCCACAAACTGGTGTGTTAATATGTGACCAGAGAACTGGAAAATAAATTGAAGCCCCTTTACAGTAATTTTGCCAGAGTATCTCTCTGAAAGAGAGATGGGGCTTCAGTCTTGAAAGTCTGCTGACTAACCTACCAGACACCAAGG
>NW_007883467.1:0-551 GCF_000696425.1 Galeopterus variegatus
TTCGGATGCTAAGTCCCGCCCTCCTTTGTTTTGTTGGCTGAAGGAGCGAAGTGATATTTACATAAGCTATTGGGAAATTTTTAGGGAACTAGGTAGCGTCAAGTGACAAAACCATGTCTAAAGATCGGTCCCTAGGATCATTGGCCAGCTTTGTCTATTGGCGGTTGTTTCTGCCAATAAGATGGCGGGACTCCCCCAGTGGGAGGAGCGAACATGCCTTTTCTACAAGACCACCTCCCGGCCTTGACAACTCGGTTTCCACCGCTATTGGTTCTTGCACAATAGTGACAGTTATTGCATCCAATGAGCCCGTGAGACGGTTCCCAGGGGCAGGCTTACTCCTTCGTAGTTCCGTGCCTCGCTTTCATTGGCTTGTGTGCATGAGTGGCAGCGTAGCCGGCCAGTCAGTGGCGGTGCGAGGTCTTTGAGCGCAGCACCCGGAGCCCGGGCGGGAGGTCGCTCGGGTCGGGTGTCGCCTGAGAACCGGATGAGGCGGCGACCGTGAGGCCGAGCCGGGAGCAGGCGTTGCGCCGAGGTCCGGGCGGGCGGTG
>NW_007883468.1:0-551 GCF_000696425.1 Galeopterus variegatus
GATCCGAACCCTCGGCGGAAGCACCGCTGCGCTCCCATGCGGCGCACTGTAGCAGTGCACCACCAGGCTGGCCCAAAACCTTCAACTTTTGATGTCTTATATACGTGGCAATTTTTCCTAGCTGTAGAATATATTCACTTATGAGAATTATATGTGCATGATTTCTGACTTATGTAAGTAATTTTATCTCTCTGGGCTATTGTCTGTCATTTTTAAAAAGGGGACAATTAAATTCTTTACTTCAAAATGCTGTTATAAGAAATAAATAAATGGAAGACATCTATTAATTGGTCCAGCAATTAACAGAACAGATGGTTAATTCTTGACCTGAATTGATGGTTTCATCTATCAGAAGACAAAGGAAATAAAAAGATAAATAACTATTTTAGGCTTAATTTAAGAGAGTTAGTGACTGTGTTGTCTTAGAATTTAGAGCCATACAAAAGAGAAATGTGTTTATAGCCAGAAAAACTTAATAACCTTAGGAAAGCACTTTTCAAAATTTACTGAATGATTACCATCAGTAATCATTTAGAAACCATGGAAAATTT
>NW_007883469.1:0-551 GCF_000696425.1 Galeopterus variegatus
ATATCCCAACTTCCTTAGGAACATTTTACAGATGGGGAAACCAAGGCTTAGTTAGAGAGGTTACATCTCCTACACAAAGCCTTCTGTATTCTCTCCCTATATGTCTCTGATTACACCATCCTTCCTTTCCATCTGTGCATGTACCAGTGGCCTTAGAAGTTGGTCCTATGCCCTATGAGCTCCAAGACAGGGGCTTGGGACTATTAATAATAAGCGGGGTTGGGATCAGTACTTACCACCTGGACACACTCCATGAGGGGCAGACGCACAGCCTGGTTACCAGACAGGCTCACCACACAGGCCGGGGTATCTGGGGTCCCCTCCAAAAGCGCCATCACTGCTTCCACACCCATCCTACTGCCCTGCAGGAGCCCAGGGAGCAGAGAGTGTTGGCTCAGCCATGAGAGCCAGGACACCCAAGGACCTTTCCAAATCACAGGGCTGAGTTCCACATTTAAGGACTGTAGCCAAGAACTTACTGGGCTTTACCTGCCCACCCAGATTTCATCTAAAGCTTGATGACTTGGTCCATTGGAACCCCAAGGATTCTA
>NW_007883470.1:0-551 GCF_000696425.1 Galeopterus variegatus
AAATTAACTTTCTAAATAGCAGACATCCAATAAACATAGTACTTTGTTTGTTTGTTTTTTTTCCTTTTTGTCTTTCTTCGTAACTGGCAACGGATCGCAACCCTCAGTGTCGCGCCCATACCGGACCAGGACCGGCAATGGGATTGCAACCCTCGGTGTTGCGCCCGCACCTCGCTGAGCCAGTGAGCAGCCGGTCTGTATGTGGGATCCGAACCCTCGGCGGGAGCGCCGCAGCGCTCCCAAGCGGCGCACTGTAGCAGTGCGCCACCGGGCCGGCCCTAAACATAGTACTTTGACATTTTTAATAATAATATTCATTGCTTTACTTCACCATATCTCCATAACATCTTATTTAAAATAAGCATTTCTTAGCACAAAATAAATGTTAAAATAATTTATAATACAAATCTGAGGGAGAATATATTCTTAAATAATGTATGTTTATTTTTATGCTGTCCTTCACTTTTCTTCTTTAGTACCAATAAACTACATTTTGCTGACAATGGCCAAGACCAAGGCCTGTCATTCCCATACAGGGTCAGGTGAACTAT
>NW_007883471.1:0-551 GCF_000696425.1 Galeopterus variegatus
TATATATATTACACCGTAGCCTAAACTTGTCATGTAAAGATGATTGGAGATATTTTAATGTACATTTTTATTTTAGGCATCCTGAGGCCTCACAAACTGACTGAAAATGTACTTTATGAGTAAGAATAAACCTAGTCAGTACAGTACCACCATGTCATTTGCTCAATGTGAATATCCAATGCTGTGCCACAAATGTTAAATCATTCTTTCTTGAGGGGTTGGCATCATGCAAGAAATTCCAATGAAGTATCACGTGATTTTTTTTTTTTTAATTGCAAAGAAAGAATCCCCTCCCTGCTTTCTCCCCTGTGGCTTACTTTTTGTTTTGGCTTCCTCACTCTGTGAACTCAGTGAATCATTGGGTACAGTTTGCTATTTGGCTCAAAAAATATGTATCTTATGTTGACTGGCAGACTCATTTATTTTATTCCTATTCACCCCCCCCCAAAAAAAAGTGGGGAGGAGGAGGGAAATCTCTTAAAAACTCACCGAAACTCGTCCTCTTGTTTGAGCACGAAGAGGAATATCTTGGATGAACTGTGAGCTAAGGA
>NW_007883472.1:0-551 GCF_000696425.1 Galeopterus variegatus
TTGCGATCCGTTGCCGGACACGAAAAAAGACAAAAAGGAAAAAAAAAAAAAAAGAAGAAGTGTGTTTCACATAGGCAGCATATAGCTGAGACATGATTTTTAATACTCTTCCAATTTCTGTCTTTTACTTGATGTATCTAGACAATTTACATTTAATATGATTATCGATGTGTTAGAGCTTAAGTCTACTATTTTGTTTGCTTATTTTTTTAACTAATAAACTTTATTCTTTAGAGAAGTATAAGGTTCACAGCAAAATTGAGGGGAAAGAACAGAGTTCCCTTATGTATTACTCCATTTCTGTTGTTTATAACAAAATATCTGGAACTAGGTAATTTGTAAGAAAACAAAATTTATTGCTTAGAGTTTCTGAGGCTGGGTAGTTTAAAGTCCAGGGAACACATCTGGTGAGGGTCTTCCTTGGTGCTGGTTTCAGCAACACAGAGTATCACACTGTAAGATGATGGAAGCAGAGAGACTAACCTCATTTACTCTCTTTTTAAAGCCACCAGAACCATTCTCATTAATTCCAAGAATGGATCAATCCGTTC
>NW_007883473.1:0-551 GCF_000696425.1 Galeopterus variegatus
TAATTTTCACAAAATTGGCAAAATTGAATGTTTTTAGATCCGTTGATTGTATCGCTTACGTTTTATCATTTCCCTCATTCTAACCACTCAGCCAATGCATTTGACAGGTGATTAAAGACCAGTTTCTAAAGAGGGTAGAAATCTTTCATTTCCTAAATCCTCTGTGATTGACACTGAAGATAAGAAGAGGAAATTGAAGCATAATAGTACAAATAAGACTATTTTATCTTTTAGGTTTATACATGTGAAGGGCAATCATAATTATGTCCTACAACCGGGCTGTACGTTTCCAACTGCTTACGCTTTTAAGAACTAAATCCTATTGTACTTGGTGCTGTTACAAATGTAAATTAAGTGTTGCTGCCCCAACTCAGGACAATCACACACTTGTCATGCTGGTTTTTGTGCCATTGTTAACTTAATGAGGAAGTCTTTATTTAAATGTGCAGCTTGTTCACCTTGTCCTCAAGAAGACAAGTCAATGTGGACAAAATTATTCCTTTCGTTTGGTGAAAATTCAGAGCATTCTTGATTCTAGTGCCATTTCCTCA
>NW_007883474.1:0-551 GCF_000696425.1 Galeopterus variegatus
GCACTTTGTGTGGAGCCTTTACTCATTTTGTAACATTACACCTGGGTCATTGGGAAAACATTGGTTTACTGAATTACTCAGCTGTTCCACATGTTGACACGTTTCATAAAACAATATCAAAAAAAGTCACATTCACTAACATTACCACCCATCTCTTCAGGAATGTACTAAGTAGGAAACTGTCAAACCCATGGTGGTAGACACAAGTTCTCCAAAATTCTAATTTTCACTTGAAAGTCAAATTTTATCATTGGCAACAAATACTGTCAGTCGACAGGCAACTTTGTACATTTTTGAGAAAATATCTGCCAAGTAGCCAAGTCTGAAAGGCTGTGGTTTGTTTGCCAGCTGTTCTTTCAAGTAAAAATTGTGTTTCAGGAAGGGTGGCTCAGGGCAGCCCACAACCTGAACGACCACACGGTGCTTTTCTCGAACCATCAGGGGTACAGAGGAGAGGCTTTTTGTGTGTCCTTCCCATTTCATTATCCAGAATATTTAAAAGATGTTTAGTCAAAGGTTGAGTTTTCTTTTTTGGCAGCTGGCCAGTATGG
>NW_007883475.1:0-551 GCF_000696425.1 Galeopterus variegatus
TTTATTTGGTAACTGATCCCTAGAAGCAAAAAAGGAATCAAGGAGAATGAGAGGGTTGGCCAATTAGCTCAGTTGGTTAGAGTGCAGCCTTGTAACACCAAGGTCACAGGTTCAGATCCCCATACTGGCCAGCCACCAAAAAAAAAAGGAGAGTGAGAGAGGAAAAAAGAAAAAGACAATATAAGGGTGTGTTAAAGAGATTGCTGCCCTGGGCAACGGGGGCTCTGTCGCACCCTCATTTCCTGAAAAGTGTACACAATGCCTCCCAGAATTGTACCCTTGAAGGACAGATAGCTGGCGCATCTATCCACTATGCCCTGTCCGCCACTGGTTCAGAGTCATTCCCAAGGGTATAAATCCCACACTTCCAGGCTTTGCTTGTGTGCAGGCCCAGTGGGCTTCCATGGCGTCAGAGAAGGCCCTGGGGCAGAGTGCAGAAAGACGCACAACACACACTTGAGGTTGGACGCTGTCTGCATGAGGTGAATCCGAAACCACCGCCGCAGCTGAAATCAGAGGTGGGCTGTGGGGATGGGACATGAGGTGCCACA
>NW_007883476.1:0-551 GCF_000696425.1 Galeopterus variegatus
CAGAAGTTTTCTCTATTTATCCTTGGCTGTGAGGGCAGGGTAAACACAGTTTGAGTTTTTCCCACTCATTCATCATTGAAAATTCTATTTATGGAAGTTGCTTAGATAATTCTTGATATACCTGCGAGTTGCCTTGCATTGACTCTAGGAAAAGTGTTTATATAGTCACCTGCCCTTTACATGAAATAATTGGCTATATCAAGGGATGTTATAAGAAAAAACTCATCATTGTTAATATTGTGAAGATGTTTTTGAGGGTGTTCACCACTATAATCCCCACACAGACCTAGAGCAGCAGTTTCACTCTGGTCTTATTATCAGGATGTTCAGCAGTTTCACTCTGGTCTTATTATCAGGATGTTTCCTGAACAACTATTTTGTTTTTCACCTTATGAACACTATGAATTCCATTCTTGGTTGTACATTCTTTTCTTGTTTGTCTGTTAAGAATTCTTAGTGCCAAATGTGTGGTCTAAAAAAAATTAGAAGAATATTTGCATGACATTGACACTGGCAAAAAATGTCTTAAAAAGGACACAAAAAGGACTAGA
>NW_007883477.1:0-551 GCF_000696425.1 Galeopterus variegatus
GGCAGAGAATGATTACCCAGTGAGGTCCAGATGCTTATATGCCCTTCTTCATAGGAGAGGGAGAAGATGGGGAATATAGACAATTCTTTTGAGGGATAGTAAATGATTATTAGGGAGAATTAATAAACCCAGAAGACAGAAATTAACTTGTGATTCTGTTTGGAATCTGAATAAGCCCAAGAGGCAGACATTATCTTTTGAAAAAGTCCATTCAGGTGTGGTTGTATTCCTCAGTCATTTTTGTGGTAGATAGTGAGATTTCAGGGAAGGAATGGAAGGCAATTATGTTCTCTTTGGTGAATTCAATCTTCAGGTAGAAAAGGGAATATCCAGCATCTAGTGACCTTCAAGGGCCTTTAATTTAAAATAATCAACACATCAGGGTGTTATATTTTGGAGCGACATTCCCTGGGCTTCTTCAGAATTATATGTGTTGAGTGTAGGGGTGGTCATGAGACAGGACAGGGCTAGGAATATGACCTAAAACAACTTCATTTTCCCAGCAGAAGACATTTTGTTACTCTTCTACTCCTGGGTCATGAGACCCCCCC
>NW_007883478.1:0-551 GCF_000696425.1 Galeopterus variegatus
GCCCATATCTCTGGACATCAGCTCATCAAAGCTTCGTGCATCCACAACTCTTTACTAGATCTGTAGAAAACTATATTTCTTTTTCGTGTTTTTTTTTCTTTCCTCTTGTTACCTCAGGAGTGAAGGCCTTTCATATCCTTCCTCCTAACTAGAACCCGACTTCCCTTCAATCGTATGTCACATAAGAAATTGGAGACACTCCACATTTGTTCGAATGACACTTCCAACAGATATGCAGTTATAAAAAGACTTTTTCCCCTCACCCCACTGGCCCTCCATAATAATGCGTTTTTTCCTCTCTTGTGATCTATATCCTGAGGCACTACCATTACCTGACTGCCTTTATTGCTGAAATGCATAACTGAAGCAGAAAGTCTGGATGTAGGCACTGGGTTCTGAGAAGACACAGGCTTCCAGAGCGACAGCTGAAAGCAGTTAGCCCATCAGTCATGCTACTAGGAATAGCTAATGTGATAGGGACCAGTGCCGAATGCCCTGGGCGATGCAGCTCACACAGAATTGCACAAAAAGTGGATTTAAACAAAATCCAG
>NW_007883479.1:0-551 GCF_000696425.1 Galeopterus variegatus
TTTTTACCATTATTATAAGTACTTGAATATTTTAGTTACTAAAATGAGTCTTATTTTTGGATACCAAAATGGCCGGAAGATAATTTTTTCTATCAGTGAATGAAAAAGTTGTGAACATACTTAGAATTTATCCATGGGGTGCACAGTTTAGACAGTGAACAAATTTAAATAGGCAGCGGAAGGCCCAGGAAATACATTTTTTTTGGTCCCGGATTCAGTACTGGTTATTCAATAGAATGGTTACATTTCCACACAGAAGAGAAAACAATGGTGCCTTGGAATTAATTTACTTCACGTAATATAATAACAGAGTAAGAACTGGTACTGAAATATCCTTATATCTTCTCTCTTAATTACTGACTTTTGCGAGCAGGTTGTTTAATGTACTGTTTGTGTGATACCATTTTCTGCATTCACCTTAGCTTTGTAAAGGGTGGTTTTACTGTAACCTGTTGTTTCATTATTGGTGCCAGGTACTGCAATTTACAGGAGCAATAAAAAGAAAATAGGTGCAGACACAGAAAGCATATTTATCAAAAGAATATCATATA
>NW_007883480.1:0-551 GCF_000696425.1 Galeopterus variegatus
AAGAAAACACAAACCATACCATAATTTTCTGAGCAAATTGAACAAAAGTAATGTCACAAAAGTGGGTTACATCCCATTAGAGAGACTATCCAGAGCAATAACAACCTATGAAGAAGCTTAAAACTCCTACACAGTGGTCAAAGGGGAAAACAGGTAGTAAACCTAAAGGGATTTTATCTCTAAAGTGGACTCACAAGTACAAGCAGCCAGAGAGTGTTGGAACAGTGTCAGTGCCGACTCTTGAGATGCAGAAAATGTGAGACCATCCTTCAGTTTCTGAGTGGCAAGCTTTATCCTTACCATCCAGATCTCTCTCTCTCTCTCTCTCTCTCTCTCTCTCTCTCTCTCTCTCTCTCTCACTCATACACACACACACAAGGAAATCCAAATGGAATGTTGTATCACAAACATTCAGAGTTATTTGTTTCTATTTTATTGGCTCCTTCACATTATTTAAAACTATGTAAAAATCAATGTGAAATTTCATATATACCCTTCTTTAAGAATAACTGAAAAAAGGAATTAGGAAGGTAACAACACAGCCCTATATT
>NW_007883481.1:0-551 GCF_000696425.1 Galeopterus variegatus
CCCCAGCGATTTGCCAGAGGTTAAACCACTTGTTGGTGTCAGAGCTAGACTAAAAAGTATAAGAAAAACTAATTGCTACTCAATTTGGTGCTATCTCCATGGCCAGAAGCAGCACCACATCGTACCTGTCGGGAAGGTGGACTGCTTAGTTCAGGTGCAGGAAGGTGGACTGCTGAGTTCAGGTGCAGGAAGGCGGACTGCTGAGTTCAGGTGCAGGAAGGTGAACTGCTGTGTTCAGGTGCAGGAAGGCGGACTGCTGAGTTCAGGTGCAGGAAGGTGGACTGCTGAGTTCAGGTGCAGGAAGGCGGACTGCTGAGTTCAGGTGCAGGAAGGCGGACTGCTGTGTTCAGGTGCAGTGGATTCTCGCGGCTTTCTCCACTCCACATGAGTGCATCAGGCTATTGGTTCTGCAGTTCTTGGCAACTGTCTGGGATTCTTTTACTTTACACGCCTTCCTTTATCCTACCTGTGGTTTGTGACCAACCACAACCTCTCCCGGGTAATCCAAATTTAGTGAACACGGGCGGTATTTGCCCTGGGGCAGCAGTTAG
>NW_007883482.1:0-551 GCF_000696425.1 Galeopterus variegatus
TCTTGTAGATCAGGACTGAATAGTAGTTAAGGATATTGGATTTCTGTCTGTATAGTATAGTATATAAAAAATAAAGAATTTTTTCTTGTAAGATAAAACAAGAATTGGCTTTTATAGAGTTTAATTTGTTATTCTAGTTGTTGTACTGATGATCATGATGGTAGTGGTGGTGGTGATGATAAGATCTTATACTTAGTAATTATAAAAGGTGGCTGGTAATTATTAAATGTGCAATACCTTCCAGGCACTGTTCCAAGAACTTCACATTTATAGTTTACTTAATTCAAATAATTACTCTGTAAGGAAGTACTCTTATTATCTCAATTTTACAGAGAAGGAAATCAAGGCACAGAAATGATAGTGAACTTGCCAGTACTATATTTTTCATAGTCTCGATTATCCAATAGAGCAGAGAAGGTAAGGGGGAGGCAGACAGGTGCTTTCCCCCAAATAAGAGAGAATCAAGAGTCAGCAGTATCAGAATATGATTAGGTCTTCAGAGATATCTAATCTAACTCCATTATTGTATAGATGGGAGCCTGAAATCCTAG
>NW_007883483.1:0-551 GCF_000696425.1 Galeopterus variegatus
AGTACTTTGCAGTGAATGCCCTTATGTACTGTTTTTATTTCTTAAAGATTAAGTCAGTATTGAAGTTATTTAATTACCTTTAAATTTAACTAAAATTTTTAACTTTAAATTTAAAAGAAATTATTTTTAAAGTTTTTCATTTTAAAATGAAAAAAACCCAACAAATTTTAAAAACTGCATGGCCAGCTCTCATTTTAAGGAACAGCATAGTGCATTTCCACTAGAGTAGCTGACCCTAACTTGTCCCGCGGGATGTCCGTGACATGTACCTCGAGAAAAGTAGAGGGTGTTGTGATTTTGTGATCAAAACTAAAGTTTGTAAGTCCGAGATTGGACCAGTTAGATCACCGGAAAGCAAAGTACCTGAACCTCCAACTGATTTCTTCTCCCGGTTTAAATTGCTAATGCCATGAATTTCCAAGAGAAGCATTTACCACGTGGCACCCCCCGATCTTGCCTGGCACCATCTTCATGGGATACTTAAGAACACCCAAGGACACTTGAGTTCCACGGAACACGGTTTGTGGGGTGTTGCTCTCGAGGCATTTTCT
>NW_007883484.1:0-551 GCF_000696425.1 Galeopterus variegatus
TTCTAATAAGTATGAAGTGATATCTCACTTTGTTTTAATTTGCACTTCCCTGATGATTAGTAATGTTGAGCGTTTTTTCATATAGCTGTTAGTCATTTGTATGTCTTCTTTTGAGAAATGTCTATTAAGGACATTTGCCCATTTTTTAGTTGGCTTGTTGGCTTATTTGTTTTCTTACTATTGAGTTATTTGAGTTCTTCATATACTTGATATTAACCCCTTATTGGATGCATAGTTTGTAAATATTTTCTTCCATTCTGTAGGTTCTCTCATTACTCTGTTGATTGTTTTCTTTACTATGAAGAAGATTTTTAGTCTGATGCAATCCCATTTGTCTATTTTTGTTTTTGTTGCCTGTGGTTTTAGAGTCATATCCAAAAAATCATTGCCTAGACCAATGTCATGGAGCTTTTCCCTTATGTTTTCTTCTAGTAATTTCATAGTTTAAGGTCTTAAATTTAAGTCTTTAATCTACTTTGAATGTATTTTTGTATATGGTGTGAAATAAGGGTCAAAGGTTTTGTGTTACTCATTAACATCCTTTCTTTCAG
>NW_007883485.1:0-551 GCF_000696425.1 Galeopterus variegatus
GTGAGATAACTTAAAAATATTAACTTCAAGAGGATTCTTCTATTATAATAAACAGAAGTGTCCTAAATTTCACTTGGAAAAATAAGTGGTCAAAAGACCTAAAAAGAATAACTCTGGGAGATAAATCAGCTCTAAAAACTCCTAGGACATGTTAAAAATAATAATAATAATAATTGCTAAATACTGTACTTCTGATATAAGATAGAAATGTATATCTGAGGAAAAGAATAAAAAGGCAAGAAGTAGATCCAATTATTCAGATAGATAGAAAGATACATAGTACTAATTAGTGCTAAGGTGTGGTTTGGAACAGTGTTGACTCATCTATTAGGCACGATAGGCACAGTTTAGGGACATACAAAAATGTTTTAACTTTAAGGTCTTTTAAAATAAGAAAAAAAGAATATAATAATAATAATGTACATATAATAATTAATCCAGCCTGGAGTATATTTGCCCTTACAACAAAGCAGTTTAAAATATCATTTTCATTTTTATTTTTTATGGAGGAAGGCACCCATGAAGGCAAAAGTGCGTAGGGCCCAGAAAAA
>NW_007883486.1:0-551 GCF_000696425.1 Galeopterus variegatus
ACACAGTACAGTCCCTTCATATCACTCCACGCCTCCTTGTCGTCATGTGTGTGGTTTTCTCCATAGCAAAAATGTACTCTAACACTATTTCGACCTGCCAATCTCCTGCTTACTCAAATGTTTATGCTCCTTAAAATCTTTTCTGGAGGGAGTGGTGGCATAAATAGCCATAGACACTGGGTGAGTACTCTTATTTTTCTCATAATGTAACTGCTAAATATGTGTTTGAGTTTAAATCTACATATTGGCATTTGCTTTCTATTAGTTGGTTTGTACTGTGTTTCTTTTCTTCTTCCTTTTGAATTGTTTGAACATTTTTAATTATTCTCTTCCCTTGTTTAAGCTTGGTAGTTAGTTACAGGTCATCTTGCTCATCTTGTAATGACATTTCGGTCAATGATGGGCCACATGTATGATGGTAGGCCCACAGATTATAGATGTGTAGTACGCTATAGCATTTAGGTTTGTGTGCGTACACAGTGTGGTGTTAACACAGTGATGAAATCACATAGCAATGCATTTCTCAGAATGTATCCCTGTTAATTGACGCG
>NW_007883487.1:0-551 GCF_000696425.1 Galeopterus variegatus
AATGGGTTTATTGAGAATGACATCTCACAATCTGTTATGAGAACTAATTTGGTTTGCTATAAGTGCAAAACTATAAGCATCATGAGTACAAGTATTTTCACTATTTTTTTTAACTTTATATTTCCAGTATCCAAAACAGCTTTAGAATATAAAGGGGCTTAACAGACGTGTGTTGAAGGAATGAATGAATGAAATTCATTATAAAGGATAAGGAGATGATTCCCATATTGTCCTGCCTGTCTTACGTGGTGCCTTGGAGAAATGGTTGAGGGTGACCTTCAATCCACATGTCTATAAGGGAATGAGTACCATTTTCTGAATCCTTTTCTTGTAGTCCCATTATATTCTTTTGCTATTTAGTGATATTATTTTATAATGTCTGCTCTTTGCTTCGGGGTCTTTCATTACTAGACTTAGATTTTATTTAAGCAATTTTTCCAAACGCATTTTATTACTGCCTTTCAGGAAAAGCTTCGCTTCCATCCAATATGACATTTAAATTGATCACGTAATTTTATAATTCTAACTCTTAAGAATAAGAATTCTCTGCA
>NW_007883488.1:0-551 GCF_000696425.1 Galeopterus variegatus
CATGAGAATCAACCTGGAGAGCTCTAAAGAAAAAATCCTCATGTGGAGGCCACTGAGTCAGCATCTCCTGGGTGGGGCTCAACATGTGTCTGTAAAGCTCCACAGTGCCCTGAGTGGTCAGCTGAGGATGAGAACCACTGCCTTCATCTGTCCCTGTGGTTGGCACCTCCCAGGGAGGGTGAGTGGGAGGAAGGATGAGGTGACCATTAATAGCTGGTGTCTACTCTCTAAAAGGTAGCATTTGGGTGTTCACAGGGGCCTGCCAGCTATGGAGGGAGGAATAACAGTGACATTCTGAGGAAGATGGCAGGACCTAAATAATTTAAAATTTTTGATACTTGGACAAGGCTGGGCCTCAGGCCAACATAATTTACACTCCCTCTGAAATACAGGTTTATACGCTATAAGATGGCAAGGGCCTTGTTTTGTGTGCCAATGAGATGGACCCTTTCAGTGTTTCTCCATCTGTTTTCTACAAGCAAATTAGACAATTACACAGAAATTTTGCCTGTTCGGAGCAGGTTCAGTTCCCTTATCAGGATATAGTTAAT
>NW_007883489.1:0-551 GCF_000696425.1 Galeopterus variegatus
AATTTGAATGGCCAGGCTATTTTTTAAGCAGACACCCATCTACTTAAAAAAAATAAATAAAGATATTTTTAGCCACATTTTAATCATGTCAAAATAGTAGACCAGGTTCTTGAAGCAGACCTACCTTAAGGTCATCTCAGGCAATTCCTTAAAGCAGACAGGTGCCACTGAGTACTGGCAGCTTCCTTCTTTCAGAGACGCAAAGCGGAATTCAAGAGGAGATTCAGAAAGGGAGAGCTGGAGCTGTGATACATTAAATTGTCTGCAACACCGGGTCAGTTAGGACCATAAATTCAGTGAATTGCAAACAAAAAAGAGCAAATGCAGAGTAAACTAAGATCAGACTGTTAGCGTCATGTTATATATGGATTTAATAATCAGACTGTTAGCACCATGTTATATATGGATTTAATATCTAACAAGGTACTTTGGCACTTCTATTGCTATATAAATTGTATTTCATAGATTTATTTTAACTTTACTAAAAAAATTTTTATATAGGCCTTTGTCCTTTTATGTAAATGCCTAAATGTGATCCTTGAATATATCAC
>NW_007883490.1:0-551 GCF_000696425.1 Galeopterus variegatus
AAAAAAAAGGGCAAAAAGGAAAAAAAAAACAGAGTGTGCCATAGGATATGTACACAATATTTATTATCAGATGATTTATCTCTTTACTGTACTTTCCCTGCCCATAATGTAGTAAACAAAATTCAACAGGCAGAGGCAGCCACAGTGACTCAATTCAGGACACATGATCAAGCAAGGGAATCAAAAACCAACAAAGGAAAAAAGCTCACAATGATTCGCATTTGCTGTGATGTGCTAAAAATCCATTTTCAAAGAATGGAGAGATTGTCAATGATTATTTACTTGGGTTCCTTGTTTCTACCTAAGGGACAGCAGAAAGGCAAATCTGCCTTATAAATTGATGATTTTACACAGTCTTCAATAATTTTACACCATGATATTTCGTTTGAGAAAAATGATTTTCTTATTGTAACTGTGTCTCAGTTAAACACATTATGGGCAAAGAAGCCAAGTTATGTACCAAAATCCAGAAAAAGAACTGAATTCTCACCATCTTATTTCCTCCTCTAATGAAAATGGTTACGGCTCTGGAGTTCTTACACTGCTCGATG
>NW_007883491.1:0-551 GCF_000696425.1 Galeopterus variegatus
GAACACTCAAACAACAGGACTTAATTACAAAGAGAAAGCATGCACAGAAGGGTGTGCAGGCGTCCTTGTGAGTGATGTATGCACTGTGGATTCTTAAGGTGAGGGTTTATACGTTGTTCTGGGTGGGGGGTGTTTCTCTATCCTAACTAAGGGAAGAAATATTTGGTTGTGGGGAAGGATCTAGGGTAATTAAGGCCTAAAAGGCTGAAACAAGGTCGTATCTGCTTCCTACCATGTGTCCCTGAGTTTCTGAAGTTTTTGGTCACGTGCAATGTGGTCACTTTTCTCTTAACTTTGCTCTTCTTTGTCTAGTCTGCATTTTTGTTCCTCCTAATGCTTGCACTGCAATTATTATGGTTTTAGGTTTCTTTTCAAAAACAGCAAAGTTCCAGGTGTAGCATACAGACTGGCAGAGTGGTTAAGCTGTCATTGGCTCATTATAGGTTCATTAACTGCAAAACAAGGAAGTAGCTAATGCCAATCCAGTCTAAATATTCATGAGCAGTCTTCTTGGAGCGTGTCCTTATTCTGTCCTGCCTTATAAAAAGGGT
>NW_007883492.1:0-551 GCF_000696425.1 Galeopterus variegatus
TTTAGACCCAGAAACAATTCATTCAGGTGCTTCATGCTGCTAAGCACTCATAAAAGACTGCTGTCTCCAGCCATAAATCCAATTAATGTGCCAGGATGGAAAGATGCAACTCTCAGGCAGACTAGATACTCAAACCAAGCTCACTAGTGTGGTCTCTCCCATTGAAAAGCTGCACAGCTCAGTGATGCTGGAATCAGAACCAGGGAACACAGTTCTAGGATTCAAATGCTGGAGCACCCAGGCTTGGACAGCTGGATGTGTCCTTCTCAACTGCTGGGACCTCTATGCCTTCACTCATCTGAGGAAGCTGTTCTGGGACAGCTACCTCCATTCGGGACACCCTCTAATCTCTTGGGATGGCGCGAATGGCCAAAGTTTCTTTCTGAAACGCCCCCTTTTCTGTGTTTCTGTGGGTGACGAACATAATCCTCCATGAAATATATTAATATCTCAGTCAAGTCTAGCTCTGGCCCGGGAATCATTCTGTCTCACTAACTCTTACATTAGACATGCAGACGGTTAACAAATATTTCTTGAGTGTTCAGTCCAAG
>NW_007883493.1:0-551 GCF_000696425.1 Galeopterus variegatus
TTGTTAAAAATCAGTTGTTAATATATTTGTGGGTCTATTATGGGCTTTCCATTTTTCTTGAGTGAACCGTTTGTCTATTTTGATGCCAAAACTAAGCTCTCTTGATTACTGTAGCTTTGTAATATGCCTTAAAATAATTTTAGTTCTCCAACTTTGTTCTCCTTTTTAAATTTGCTTGTGTACTCTACATTCTTTGCATTTTAATATGAATTTTTAGGATTAGCTCATCAATTTCTATTAAAAAAGGATACTTGGATTTTGATTGGCTTGGGTTGAATCTATAGATCAGTTTATGAAAAACTTGACATCTTAGCAATATAGATTCTTCTAACTCATAAACAGACGGTATCTTCACTTATTTAGGTCTTCTTTAATTTTACTCAGGAGAATTTTGTAGATTGCAATTTACAAGTGTCTTTTGTCAAATGTACATGTAGGTGTTTCATATTTTTGATGCTATTTTAATTTGCATTGTTTTTTAAATTTAATTTTTTGCTTGTTGCTATTATGCAGAAATACATTAATTTTTGTACATTGATCTCCTACTCTGC
>NW_007883494.1:0-551 GCF_000696425.1 Galeopterus variegatus
ATCATATGGAAGATCTATCTGTAGTTGTTTGAGAAACCTCCATACTGTTTTCCATAGTGGTGGTACTAATTTACAGTCCCACCAACAGTGTAGGAGTGTTCTCTTCTCTCCACACCCTCATCAGCATGTGTTATTCACCATCTTTTTGATTATAGCCAGTCTAACTGGGGTGAGGTGGTATCTCAATGTAGTTTTTTTTTCCTTTTTCGTGACCGGTAACGGGATCGCAACCCTCGGTGTCACACCCATACCGCAACCGGCAACAGGATCGCAACCCTCGGTGTCGTGCCCGCACTGCGCTCAGCCAGTGAGCAGACCAGTCTCTATATGGGATCTGAACCCTCGGCGGGAGCGCTGCTGCGCTCCCAAGCGCGGCACTCAACCGAGTGTGCCACCGGGCCAGCCCCTCAATGTAGTTTTAATTTGCGTCTCCCTGATCACTAGTGATGTGGAGCATTTTTTCATGTATCTGTTGGCCATTTGTATGTCCTCCTTTGAAAAATGTCTATCCAGCTCCTCTGCCCATTTTTTAATTGGGTCATTTGTTTTTT
>NW_007883495.1:0-551 GCF_000696425.1 Galeopterus variegatus
CCAGGAACTACCATGAAAATGTACTGAGAAGGAGAGTGGAAGACTGAGGCATCTGAGAGACCAAACAGTTTTACTTAAGAGTCTGAATTCAATCAAAGGAAGTCTTTAAGGATTTATTATTTTCCATGTTCTAGTAGGTTCAGGTTTAGAAAAAAAGCCTAGATTGGTAGACAAAAAAAAAAAAAAGAAGTATTTTCTATGCATTTGAGTTGTATGGATTACATTCACAATACTGCTAGACTAAAATGTGAAGAAGATATTATTTCTATTTTCAGGTAAGGGAAAAAAGATTCAGAGTAGTTCAACAACTTGGCCAAGGTAACAACAGAAAGAGGATGAGGCAGAACTTGAGCTGGATATTCTGATCTGTAGGCCATGCTTTCCCCATAATTACATACAGTAATAGGAAACAGCAAACACCTTGTTTGAATTGATTACAGAAACATAATTAAGAAATAAATGTGTAGTGTTCTTTTTTGGCCAAACTATCAGGTACCTTTGTTAGAAGTTATGAGAACCAAGAAGCAAACTTGAAGCCCAATCCCAATTTA
>NW_007883496.1:0-551 GCF_000696425.1 Galeopterus variegatus
AACCAAAAATAGTCTTATTCTTTGTGAATGCATATGTATGTTTGAGAGAAAGAAAAGAGAGAAGGGAGGGAGGAAAAGAGAGAAAGACTGGGGCCAGCCCGGTGGCGCACTGCTACAGTGCGCCACTTGGGAGTGCGGTGGCGCTCCCGCCGAGGGTTTGGATCCCACATACAGACCGGTTCCCCCTCACTCGCTGAGCGAGGTGCGGGAGCAACACCGAGGGTTGAGATCCCGTTGCCGGTCCCGGTCCGATACGGGCGCGACACTGAGGGTTGCGATCTGTTGCCGGACACGAAAAAAGAGACAAAAAAAAAAAAAAAAAAAGAGAAAAAGACTGAATATTAAAACAACAAAAAAAGTAAAATGTTGGGTTAATATGGCATATTAATACTGCATCACAGATCTTTTCTTCTTCAAAAACACTAAGATATATTAATTTTAAAATCATGAAAAATAAAAATTATTAACATTAATCATACACACAACTAAATAAAGCTAGCAAAATGCTGATGATTAAAGACTCATTGGGTTCTGAAATAGAAGAGAGGGGC
>NW_007883497.1:0-551 GCF_000696425.1 Galeopterus variegatus
AGGGCTGCCTCCATTTTCTCGGGTGGGGGCGGAGCCAGCTGGCTCGGCCAGTCCTGCCCTCCTCGCCCGGCTGGGCTCCTCACTGAGCCTTACCACTTGCTTGCCCCGGCACAGGGCATCCCGGGGCCTGCAGGCCGGCCTCCCATCCCACTCCTGCCGCAGTTCTCTGGTGGGGCTGGTGGTGTGGGGAGCCCCCGGCCAGCATTGGGAAGGCAGGGAAGAGCGGGCCAGGCTGATTTTCACTCCACCGCACCCTGGGCTCCGGCCCCCGGTAAACTTCCTGTTACCGGGAGGCAGATACCATCTCTGTGGCCATCAGTTTGGAAAAACGCCTAACCGATTTCTGGTTAGGAAAAGTGTGGTCAGAGCACTCCTGAGCTCGCTTGAACCTGCCAAAGAGCTGACTGCGGGTGGGTGCCGGAGTCAGTCCGCGCTGGGGGGGATTCAAAGAGGAACTGTGTGCTGCGGGCTCCACCCCTGAGGAGCTCACGCCCTGGTGTGGGAGATAAGACAAGTACACAAATAACCACAATACCAGGAGGAAGGTGATA
>NW_007883498.1:0-551 GCF_000696425.1 Galeopterus variegatus
GCGCCCGTACTGGACCGGGACTGGCAACGGGATCGCAACCCTTGGTGTTGCTCCCGCACCTCGCTCAGCCAGTGAGTGGCAGGTCTGTATGTGGGATCCAAACCCTCGGCGGGAGCGCTGCCGCACTTCCCAAGCGGCGCACTGTAGGAGTGCGCCACCGGGCTGGCCCTATTTCTAAGTATTTTATTTTCTATACCTATTGCAAGTGGGATTGTTTTTCTGATTTCTTTTTCAGATAATTTGCTATTAGTGTACAGGAATGCTACTGATTTTTGTATATTGATTTGGTATCCTGCAACTTCACTGAATTTATTAGTTCTAACAGTTTTTTAGTGGAGTCACATATGTTGAAACATCTTTGCCACCCCAGCAATCCCACTACTGCATGTATATTCAGAGGAAATTAAATTATTATGTTGAAAAGCTCTCTGCACTCCTGTGTTTATTACAGCACTATTTACAATATCCAAGCTATGGATATTTTGTGGCAACATGGATAAACCTGGAGGACATTGTTAAGTAAAATAAGCCAGGCATAGAAAGACTGCATG
>NW_007883499.1:0-551 GCF_000696425.1 Galeopterus variegatus
CCTTGCTCAGCCAGTGAGCGGCCAGTCTGTATGTGGGATCCGAATCCTCGGCGGGAGCGCCGCCACGCTTCCCAAGCGGCACACTGTAGCAGTGTGCCACCGGGCTGGCCCTAGAATCAAAAATATTAATGGAAATCAATGTGCCCTAATCTTTGCCCCCTCAAATTTCCCTCTGCTCTTCCCTATTCTTTGAAGACTTTTTTCTCGTAATAAGACCCTTTCTTATTCTCTCTGGACGTTAAAACACACCTTCTGGAAGGGGACTAGTGAGCTAAGTCTCACACTGAGATAGTACAACTGTTCATTATTTCCTGCCAAACCTTCGAAGAATATTTAGATATTAACTAGGGAAAAAAACTGGAGGCAATAGAATGTCTGCTCTTGGTGAGATGTTCAGCATCTGTGAGAGGATGAAAGAGGTGCAAAGAGGTGAGAGGCCCCCAAAGGGAGATGCCCACCTGCCCATTTAGAGTTATTTCCTATATCACACTAACTTTGCACAAGTGCAGTTTCCCCCTTGGTCAGAGTCTGCAGACTCCTCGGATCTTTCA
>NW_007883500.1:0-551 GCF_000696425.1 Galeopterus variegatus
TAATATCTATGCTCAGTATTCTATCTTAAAATGTTTTGTCTTCATGGTTACCTCAGTTGACATAAAGGATTTGAAATTTTGGTATTGTTTAATTTATTGACACTGGGCACCAAATAATACCTTTGTGGCAAGATGTCAAGTAAAGCTTCAGCAATCATAAGAGGATGCAAAAAGTCAAAAGATGCTAAGAATTCACAAGATGAAGATACAGGAAAAGGGAGATCTCCAGGGGAAAGCATCTGCTAATTATCTAGCCTCTTCCTCCTTCTTCTTCTTGTGAATTTTTAGCATTTTTAAACTTTCTTTACAGCAGACAATGTGAGCATTTTAAAATAGCAGTACAAATCTCCAATGACTTCCCACAGTTTTACAATAAATTCCAAACTCTCTAATACGCCCTACGAAGCCTTAGATGATGTGTCTCCTGCCTACCTCTCTCATCTCATCTCATCTTCTACCACTCTTCCTCTTGCTTAGAATTTTTCAGCAGTACTGGCTATCTTAAATCTTCCAGTCTGACAACCCATACTTAGTCTAGCCTTACAGCATTT
>NW_007883501.1:0-551 GCF_000696425.1 Galeopterus variegatus
CCATCCAATTCCCACTCCCCCCTCCAGGGTCTGCGTTGAATATCCCACGGGTCGGGACACTCAGCCATAAAAAAGAATGAAATTCTGCCATTCATAGCAATATGGATGAGCTTGAAGAAAATTATGTGAAGTGAAATAAGCCACGCACAGAAAGAGAAATATTGCATGTCCTCACTCATGAGTGGGAGCTAAAAAATAAATAAACAATGGAAGGAAGGAAGGAAGGAAGGAAGGAAGGAAGGAAGGAAGGAAGGAAGGAAGGAAGGAAGGAAGGAAGGAAGGAAATCAAAATAATATGTTGAACTTTCAGAAGGAGAGAACAGGACTGTGGTTACTAGAGGTGGTTAGAGCACAACCTTATAACACCAAGGTCAAAGGTTTGGTTCCCCCTACACGCCAGCCATAAAAAGAAAAAAATGGAAGAAAAAAAATTTTTGTGCCAGCTGGTTAGCTCAGTGTTGTAACACCAAGATCAAAGGTTCAGATCCCGTTACTGGCCAGTCACCAAAATAAAAAGGAAAAGAATGATTAGGGTTTGTAATGATTAATAT
>NW_007883502.1:0-551 GCF_000696425.1 Galeopterus variegatus
CGCAGAGCGCCCGCGCCAGTCGAGGGAGAGCCGCCCGCCCGCGGACGCGCGCCTTCCTGGGACTCGTCCCCAGGAGGGTGGCCGGAGGGGAGAGGGCGCCCAGTAAAGGACCGCTAGCACCCATAGGCCTAACAGAGCCACACCTCGGAGCTCCGTAGTAAAATGCAGTTCGCCATCCCTCTCTCCTCGAAGATTTGTTTGAGGTGGCTGCGGGGAGGTGCAGCCCACACCCACCACCTGAGGGAGGCAGGCTCAGTGCCAAGCCCAGACTTAACGCTCTAAAACTCAAACCCCAAAGTTACCTGAGGGTGCAGGCAGCCCCCAGAGGCCAAGAGGCCTAGGGCCTCTCCTATGCACCTTTTTATCCCAACAGGGAGCAAAGAATATTTAAGGTTTTGTAAAAGGCTTCTTGGCCTCCTGGAGTAATAGTTCTGGATACTTTGTTTTTCACGATCAAATATAAAACCTCCACTGACCCACCTTTGGTTAAAAAAAGAAAGAAAGATGCAAAGTAAAACAAACGTCATGAAGGCTTTGCTCTCTCCGGACTC
>NW_007883503.1:0-551 GCF_000696425.1 Galeopterus variegatus
CATTGAGAGAAGGGGAAATAAAATGAGTAGATGTAATAAGAAGAGAAAATAGAACCCACCCACCCCCACCCAGTCTTGGGTCTGAAACCACAGACCCAAGGACATGTAGCACTCTGCCTTTCTCTGCAGACAGCACTGTCCAGTAGAACATTCTGCAATGATGCCAATGTGCTCTATCTTCTCTGCCCAATATAGTAGCTATTAGGTACATGTGGCTGTTGAGAAAGAGATGTGACTAATAAACTGAAAAACTGAATTTTGTTTATTTTTATATAATTTAGATTTAAATTTAAATAGCCTTATGCCTCTAGTGGCTACCATATTGGAGAACATAGCTAGAGAGCTCTATGTAACTTCCACCCCTTCTTTATCTTCCTGAGTATAGAATTATCTCCCACATGCTGAAATACTATGTCTGGTGTTTATATCCTGCCTCTATTTTTCACTTGTGCCTGAGGTTTCAAGTTAAATCCCAGTTACTATCTTTATATCTATATTTTACTTCTGCTTTTGCCTTTCTGCCAAATTCACAGTTTTAGATATTGTGCCAT
>NW_007883504.1:0-551 GCF_000696425.1 Galeopterus variegatus
AAATCAAAATCAAGACCCAAATAATTTCACAAAGACCTTGCTTTTAACGTGATACTCCTTCTCATCAAAGATTCCCTTCTGCTTTCTATAACCTCGATTTTTTTCCCTTTCCTACCTTTCTTTTTTTTTTTTAATTAAATTATCTGATCTTTCTGAGAAGATCAGATGAACTTGTTTGTCACAGATAGTAACATATAGATGTAAATGTGAACTTTATTTTCTATACTCTTTTGGGCTTGCAACCATTTAACTGTAAATTTGAATCAATAAGGAATTTAATGAGCTTGTTTAAATGTAGAAAAGAAGCTCGTGTACATCATTTATTACAGTTCTTATTTTTTGCACAAAAATCAATCTGAACTATAAAAGAGTATAATAAATCTAACATATTCCTGCAGTAAAAAATATAACAAATGATTAAAACATTCAGATATGAATGCATCCTATCAAAATTTTACCAAATATAGTTTCTCTTGCCCAAATATGATTTGTGCTCACTTGCCTGGGGAATCTGTGGAAATTTGCAGCACAGCCAACTTCTTCTGATTTGT
>NW_007883505.1:0-551 GCF_000696425.1 Galeopterus variegatus
ATGAGTGCAGGGATAGAGCAGGAGGTTGGAAATGGGTGTTTCCAGAAGAAATAATAAATTTCACACACACACTTTATCTGCGCTATAAGGTCTTGGGGAATTTTACACAGGGAGAAGGCTTAGCCAGAACTGCCTTGTAGGAAAGGTTCAAGCCCATCTCCAGCATTTTTTCTTGACCTCTTCAGGCAATTGTAAAAGTGGCACAGAAACAGGAACTCTCATAAGTAAGGGGGGAAAATGGTATTTTTTAGCATTCTGCAGTTTGACAGTCTTCAAACTTGATAATTCCAAGTGGAAATCCTGATCATTTTTAGAAACTATTTCTGTGTTTTGCCCAGCCCAAAGGCTGTGATGGTCCTGCTAAAGGCAGAGTTGAATCTCTGTCTTCCACCTTAAGCTAACAACAGAGAAGTGACACTCTGTCTTCAAACATCCCATAAAAAATCCTGCTCTAGAATTGCATGTGCTGACATGTGTGCAAAACATTTAACAGCATGCTTTGTTTATTCCATCTTTATTCACATGTATAAAATGGAAAAAAGAAAAAAAAA
>NW_007883506.1:0-551 GCF_000696425.1 Galeopterus variegatus
CTTCAATCATTTCTCAGAAAATAGAAATTATTCTAGGTATCTTATGCAGGGTGGGAATAAACAGAAGAAATCATTTTCGTAAAATATCGCTAGAAGGGGATTGCAGAGCTAAATTTCTCTCTGGGCTTGGAGACCTGAAACACCAGGGAAGCCACCACCACTGAGGCTGCCATAATAAGGAGTAGCCACTCTCATGTCCAGAGAAAGGAAACCTCAGTCTGAGATCAGAGAGCCAGTGCTGAGTAGTCAGCACTCAGAGGGATGCAGAAGGGGTGCCAGCATGGTTTTCTTAGCCATTATGAGAACATTTATAGTTTATATATTTTTTTTCTCAAATGCTTGCTATCTTTAAGTCAATTTTACTTTATTGTTTTCAATGATAGTCTTTATAAGGAAACTCAGAATTAGTATTTCAATATAGATGTGTACAAACTTGCACAAAATCTTATCACAACAGTCAATATAAGAAAGTGAAATGTAAAACATATATGTTAAGGGGCCGGCCCGGTGGCGCACTGGATAAGTGCGCCGCTTGGGAAGCGCGGCGGCGC
>NW_007883507.1:0-551 GCF_000696425.1 Galeopterus variegatus
AATGACATTTATAGTGTACACTGGGGCAGACCACTCTGTGGTCATCAGGCCCATCACCCCCTTTACATGCCAGAAAGTGACCATTGTCAGTGCCACCAGCACATAAGCAGAGTGACCATTCTGCAGATCTCAGATGTGCCAGCTTGGAGGACAACTGGTCACCCGTGAATTCCTGTACTTACCAGACTAACCAATTCCCTTACTGAGAAGAGACCTGCTGAACAATTTAGGGGCCCAAATCACCTTCACTCCTAGGAAGCCCGGGAGCCTGACCTTATGAAACTGAAAGACATTGATGATGGCCATCACAGTGTCTAGGCAAAGAGAATGGTGCATCTATGTTCAAAAGAAAACACACAAAAACCCATCAGAGCTCTTGGGGGAATCCCCATCCATGTGGGCCAAAAAGGCCCCCCCTCCCCACTGTAGCATGGCAAAGAACCATGCTCCCATATTTATTGAGTTGAAGCCCAGGGCCACTCCAGTTGGGTTATTGCAACACCCAGTGCCTAGGGAAGCCTGGTTGGGAATCCAAGAACACATCCACCAGT
>NW_007883508.1:0-551 GCF_000696425.1 Galeopterus variegatus
TCAAAGGCTGCTTTACTTTTCAACTAGCTTCCTGATTTTTATGACCCATTTAGTTCTTCCCATAAGATTCTTATAGTGTAATTCTGTTTTACATGTCCAATATTTCAGATCTACTCTAATATCTTAATAAATCACAAAAACATTTACTCTTTGACAGAGAATATCACTCACCAAAGATTCCACATGGTACCTCACATTTCCAAGATGCTCTATCCTACAATTTGGGACAATACAACTTTTCAAGTTCTTTGTTATTTTCAGTGAGGAGCTAAGTTCTCTATACATTCCCTTCCTATTTTATTTTTATTTTTATTAATTTTTTTTTAGCCTTATCAGTGATTATTGTAATCTATTTTATTTTATTTTTTAATTTTTTTGTGCCATTTATATGAAAAGTTTTATTTTTTTTATTTTTTTTTAATTTTTATTTTATATATATATTTTTTATTTTGTCAATATACAATGTAGTTAGTTATTGTGTCCCTTCACAGAAAACTCCCTCCCTCCTCCCTCTCCCCCCTCCCACCCAGGTGTGTCCCCTCCATTTTCTT
>NW_007883509.1:0-551 GCF_000696425.1 Galeopterus variegatus
TGAAAAAGCCTAAAATGTTCTGTTCAGCATACAGCATTTGATGGCACTCAAGGTGAAGAAAGGATTTCAAAACAACATCATGTAAAAACAAAAGTAATTAATTTCTAAAACTCAGTATTTTTATTCTTTCCAAAACTATTTCTTCTCCTCCTGATCTGGGGCACCGTGATTGAAAGTGCTAGCACTAATGTTTCACTGTCTAGGTATCCAGTTCTGCTACTTTTTACCTCTGTGACTTTGCTAAGTTACCAACCCTCTCTAAGGCTCAGTTTCCTCATCTTTAAAATGGGGATAACAGTAATAACTACCACATAAGACTATTAAGATAATTAAATGAGACCATACATACAAGACTTTTGAAAGTACCTGGCATAGAGCAAGCATCCAATAAATATTAGGTGGAAAAGTGTGGTAATTAGAGTAGTGATAATACTATGCATAAACAGTCAATAACTCCATATAAGTTTAGGGGTTTAGAGTTTGGTTTGTGTGTTACTTGAAGGCCATTAAGTAGTTTAATGACAGTTGGGATAACACCACACTCACCTGGA
>NW_007883510.1:0-551 GCF_000696425.1 Galeopterus variegatus
TTTCTCTAATGAGTTTACTTAGATCGATGAGTTTGGTCTGATGAGTTTACTTAGAAAGATGAGCTTGGTCTGATGAGTTTACTTAGATCGATTAGCCTGCTCTGATGACTTTACTTAGATCGATGAGCTTCGTCTCATGAGTTTACTTAGATCTATGTGCTTGGTCTGATGAGTTTACTTAGATCGATGAGCTTCGTCTCATGAGTTTACTTAGATCTATGTGCTTGGTCTGATGAGTTTACTTAGATCGATGAGCTTCCTCTGATGAGTTTACTTTGATCAATGAGCTTGGTCGGATGAGTTTTCTTAGATCGATGACCTTGGCCTGATGAGTTTAATTAGATCGATTAGCTCTGTGCAATGTGTTTACTTAGATCGATGATCTTGGTCTGATGGGTTTACTTAGATCAATGTGCTTGCTCTGTTGAGATTACATATATCGAAGTGCTAGGTCTGATGAGGTTAAGTAGATCGATGAGCTTGCTCTGTGGAGTTTAGTTAGTTCGAAGAGCTTGGTCTGATCAGTTTACTTAGATCGAACATCTTGGTCT
>NW_007883511.1:0-551 GCF_000696425.1 Galeopterus variegatus
AAAAAAAAAATGGAACAAAAAGAAGTTGGTTGCTACTTTTCTACTTTTTGATCTGGAACTAATAATAGTTAAAGTAAGTATCAAACCAATACTTTTTGGAAATGGAGGAGATATGAATTCATGTCCAACAAACTTTCCTATTTGGCTCTCCCTGACTGGGTAATACCACAAAATGGGAGTAGAGAACCTAACCCTAAGAGTTTTCTAATAGTTTAAGGCTAAACTAACCACAAGCACAGTTGGTGTATTACCCTAGCACAGTGACTCTCAAACGCAGGTGTGCATAAGAGTTAGTGTTTGTTAAAACACAGACTCCCGGACCCCAATTCCTGAGATTCTCGTACAGTAGATCTTGGTGGGCTTGGGAATCTACACTTCTAGGAAGCTCCTAGGTAATCTCGAGGCTGCTGGTCTTGTCCACATTTTGAATAGCACCACTACTCCAGGATTTTGCATTGAAATTTAGAACATCCCTTTTGAAAGTCTTTTAGACCTTTCCTGATGCCTTATTTTGGTTGGCGTGAGGTGTCTGAACAAGGCAAAGATGATTG
>NW_007883512.1:0-551 GCF_000696425.1 Galeopterus variegatus
CTGCTCTTCTGGAAATGGATGATGCAGTGTCTTGAGAAACCCTTGAATTGGTGTCTTAAGTAGGTCCCTGCCTGCATTGGTGCTTAACTCCTCATAAGTTTCTGACATTTTCTCTAATAAGGTTTAAATACCTTAAATTTCAAAGACAACATCATAAACACACATATGTACATATAAAAATTGAGAGTAATAATGTCACATTATTATAAAAGCTCTTGCTGTTTTATACTTGGTTGATTGTCATATAATGCTCCATCCTCTGCAGGAATTCTTTTCTACATTTCACTGGCTGAGGAAGGAGGGGGGATTTATTTTCTAAAGCATTTTCTATATTGATTTGTTTTTATTATTCAGAGATACATGCAAAAATGACTTCTCATATCACATTTGATTTTGTGTTCATGCTAGGATTAAAATCACAAACTATTTAAATAGAGACAATGAATATTTTAAGTGTTTATTTCTAAAAGACCACAGAATATACCCTCTCATAAACTAAAAACATATTGGTGTAATCAACTTAAATTCCCTTCCTACATTCTGTGTAACAT
>NW_007883513.1:0-551 GCF_000696425.1 Galeopterus variegatus
GGGAGGGACAGGGATGGCCATTGTGGCACCTGGGTGGCAGGTGTCTTCTGAGGTCTGTGGTGGGAAGGTCTTCACGAGGCCTCCTCAGTGGGTCTCGGCGGGGCCGTCTGCACACTGCATCCAGATGCAGTTCCTCCCCCGTGTCCCTTGGACACTTGTGCACGTCCCTGGACCAGAGAGTGTCTTCTCACGCTGAGGGCGACGTGTTAGAGGAGCACATGGCATTTGGGATATGACCCAGGACGGCTGGGTGAGTTCCCATGGGTGGAAGAAGAAATCCAGGGCGAGGGGCTGAGAGGGACATCATGGTCACTGTCTGCCTCAGCTGCTGCGAGCTCCCACGTGCCACATCCTCACAGTGGTGAGGGTCACATGTGGCTCCTGACCTGGTCAAGAAGGGAGAGCAAACGAGAGTCCAGGCTCTGAGAGACCAGGCATGTCCCAGGCAGGGTCACCACAGCTGCGAGGATGCTGTCAGGTGTGCCTGTCAGTCCATTTCTTCATTGACAGGGAACCCCTGGTTGATAGCACCAGCTTCCCGCACCCCGAGC
>NW_007883514.1:0-551 GCF_000696425.1 Galeopterus variegatus
GCCACTAAAAGTTTGATTTAGTATTACATTCCTTTCTCCTGTCCGTGGCAACATCTTCTTTTCCCTTCTATTTGTCAGCAATAAGAGCGGCCTAAATTTTTTCACTCTTGTAAAGGCTTTGCCACTTTCTAGAATTCTTTTAGGTTCGTGTGGGTCCTATTCTCTCTGAGGAGTTTTCAGCTATGCTTAAGTAACCTATCTGGCTTGTTTTCATTGTAAGACTGAGAGCAATGGTCTTTTGAGATATCAGCATCTGAACCAGAAGCACCTATAGTGATTTTTAAGTCTTTAAAGCAAACTTCAGCACATAATATGTAATGATAAAATAAGTGTTCAATAAGTGTTTGTGGAATAAATATGGATAAAAAAGGAAATTTATTCTTTGCACCAGAGTGCAGCAGAATGAGGAGCAAGGAATGGAATTATAGAGAGGTGAATGTGGATGAATATAAAAAATTAAATACTGTATAAGAGAGGCAGATATCAAAAAGTTGAGCAGGCTTACTTGAGAAGTAGTAATTTTCAAGTTATTGTAAGAACTTAAGTGAAGA
>NW_007883515.1:0-551 GCF_000696425.1 Galeopterus variegatus
CATCTACCTCTTTTCTGAATCTCCATAGTCTTCTGTTCTCATCTCTATTACAGCACTCATCACAGTTCATTTCAACGGTTTGTTTACACATCTGCCTTTCCTAAAGAACTAAATCTCATAATTCTGAAGACAGGAATTCATCATATGCTATGTCTTGCACAATGCTTACCACAAATTTGTGGCTTAATAAATCCTAAATGAACAAATTAAGTTGGAAACCTCACACATTTTCCTAAATTGACTGAAAAAGAGTTGTTGCTACACACATCCATCAGCTCACACTCAACAGTAATCATGCTATTTTAAGGACTAGAAGAAATGTTCAGGCCTTCCAAGGGGCAAGGCCTTTCTCTCTAATAGAAATATGAATAAAATATAATGATTGCCTCATCGAAAAACTATGGTTCAAATGTATAAGAGTAATGAAGATTGAAAAATAACTACAATTAAGTGGGAAGAAAGAAACGGTCAATAAATGACCTTTAATAAGTTATGCTAAATTAGCAACAGTTGTTATTTAACGTTGATTGTTTTTGTTATTAAAATTAATT
>NW_007883516.1:0-551 GCF_000696425.1 Galeopterus variegatus
TCCAAGATAAAGGAGACATTTAAACAATGAGTGAGCAAGTAACTGCTGTATAAAACAAAGAGATAACATATTATGTTATGTATAAAGCATTCTGAAAATATTTTGGAAATGTGTGCATTGTTATGTAAATTAATTATTGAAAATAATGTGTGTTTAACCTATAAAAACTCCCATAAGCAAGATTTAAAAAATCTGAATACAGTTTTTGAATCTGCTAAAATTTTAAATAAACGGTTACAGTAATTTCAAACACACACGTTTGAAATATAAAAATGCAATTTCTCATTTGTTTGCAAGACATAGAAGCAGAGATATTTGCTAGTAAAAATTTCAGCCAAATCCTTTGGAAAATTGTTAGGTTGGATGGAAAATTTTTTATCATGACTTAGTAAGAAAGTTGCATTTTGTCAATTGGAGTTATATGCCTTTTCCACTTTCAAGGCCTTTAAAATCAAGAACCGAAATAAACTGAAGCTTGAATCAGGGTGTGGCCTCTTGTTAAATCAAGATTTAAAAACAATTTGAAGCAAATTGTCGTATTTCTTTCCCTA
>NW_007883517.1:0-551 GCF_000696425.1 Galeopterus variegatus
GGAGGGTGTGAGTTTCCAGTGAAAAGACCAGCACAGAGGTGGGTGTGAGTTTCCCGTGAGACGACCATCACAGAGGAGGGTGTGAGTTTCCAGTGAAAAGACCAGCACAGAGGTGGGTGTGAGTTTCCCGTGAGACGACCATCACAGAGGAGGGTGTGAGTTTCCAGTGAAACGACCTGCACAGAGGTGGAGTGTGAGTTTCCAGTGAGACGACCTGCACAGAGGTGGGATGTGAGTTTCCATTGAGACGACCAGCACAGAGGTGGGGTGTGAGTTTCCAGTGAGACGACCTGCACAGAGGTGTGGTGGGAGTTTCCAGTGGGACGACCAGCACAGAGGAGGGTGTGAGTTTCCAGTGAGATGACCTGCACAGAGGTGGAATGTGAGTTTCCAGTGAGACGACCAGCACAGAGGTGGGGTGTGAGTTTCCAGTGAGACGACCAGCACAGAGGTGGGGTTTGAGTTTCCAGTGAGACGACCAGCACAGAGAAGGGTGTGAGTTTCCAGTGAGACGACCAGCACAGAGGAGGGTGTGAGTTTCCAGTGAGACG
>NW_007883518.1:0-551 GCF_000696425.1 Galeopterus variegatus
AAAGAAAGAAAGACACAATAAACTTAATAATATGATGAGTTTTCAAAAGGAGAAATCGGAGCTGAGGTTATTGAGCTGGAAAAGGGAGAGGCAGAGGGAGGTCAGCAAGAAATTGGTAAAGGGCCATAAACAACGATTACATTGTATAGTGTTGAATTTACTACTTATCCTAATTTAAGCATAAAGTATTGCATACAGGTATTGATATTCAATGCTGTAACCCACAGATATGTGCAATCAATTACGTTTCATTAAAAAAAAAAAAAGAAATTTCTAATCCACTCCTCTGCTTCTAGATGACCAGATGCAAAGGCTGCGATGTCATTTTCATAGTGTTTCTTGCCTTCATGGAGCCTGGGTTTTTTTCATCTGCTGCAAGCATGTACATGATCACTCTTGTACATGAGAGATATGTAATCAAATATCCCAGTAGCTCTGGGTCCTCCACTACCCAGACACTGGGACAAATTATGAGGCCAAATGCACATGAACAAAGCTTTAGGCTGGAGAGATAGTCAGGATGTGGCTGGATAAAGGGCATGCATGGGAAA
>NW_007883519.1:0-551 GCF_000696425.1 Galeopterus variegatus
CTCGGTGTTGCGCCCGCACCACGCTCAGCCAGTGAGCGGGAACCGGTCTCCATATGGGATCTGAACCCTTGGCGGGAGCGCCGCTGCGCTCCCAAGTGGCGCACTCTCCAGTGCGCCACTGGGCCAGCCCTAGGCTTGTAATTTTTGTCTAAAAGAAAACTGACATAGATATTAGATGTCTGTTATGGCTTGAATTATGTCATCCTAAAATTCATATGTAGAAGCCGTAACCTCAATATGACTGTATTTGGAGATAGGACCTTTAGGGTGGTAATTAAGGTTAAATGGGTAGGGCCTTCATCCAGTAAGACTAGAGCCTTATAAGAGGAAGAGATCTTTTCCACCTGCATACAGAAAAGAGGTCATATGAAGACACAGAGAGAAAGTGGCCTTCTACAAGGCAGGAAGAGGAGCCTTACTAGAAACCAACCTTCCCGGCACCTTGATCTTGGCCTTCTTGCCTCCAGAACTGTGAGAAAATGAATATTTATTGTCTTAAGCCAACCAGTCTGTGGTATTTTCTTATGGCAGCCTGAGCTGATTAATATAAT
>NW_007883520.1:0-551 GCF_000696425.1 Galeopterus variegatus
CGCACATCCTGCAGCCTAGACCCACAAAATGCCATAAAACAGCTATTCTTCCTCACTCCCCCACCCTCAGATGACATTCCAGAATGCACGTTTACTCCCGCTGCCAAGGAAAGATAAGTTATGTCTAAATTGTGTGTGAGTGGTTTGAGGGAGGTTTTAAATTGGCCCAGTGAAAGAGTGTGAAATTCATAAGTGAAGCCAAACTCTACTCTCTACACTTTGTGGTGTTACACTTTTAAGTAAAGGACACAGACCCAGGCATTGACTACAGAAGAGTCTATTTTAACCCATCAAACATTAATACGCTTTTCAAGGCTGGGGATACTTTCACTGCACACAGCACAGATAGGATCACATTTGCTTCCTAGGAACGTAGAACAGGAGGCTTGGCAAGCTATACAGCTCACACACCTGCAGCAAAGACAAAGAGAAAATAATCGAAGTATTTTTTCCCATAGGGAAAAAGTGAACTTCTTTTGGTGTCTAGATTGATGTTTACAATTACATTGTGTCTCATGAGATGAAAGGCAGAGGTGCCAGTAGTAATTGCT
>NW_007883521.1:0-551 GCF_000696425.1 Galeopterus variegatus
CATTCTACCGTTCTAAGTATCTCTGCATTACTATTGATTGGTGTAAATGAGAGGAATTAAAGCGTGGGATTGCCAGTAGCAGTAAAGCCATCTCCATTTATGCTTATTGGTAATAATTTTATTTTATTCAGGCACATCAAAAATGTATGTTTGACATCATATGCTTATTCACTGGAAATTGATTAGAAGTTTATCTGAAGGCAGGCTGGTCAGCGAGGTGAGCGGTTTATAGAGTGATGTTATTGAGAATAAGTTCTCAGTTTTAATCCCATCAATGACAGTTCTATTTGATGGCTGTTTAATACACCCTCAATAGCTGCCAAATTTTTAACAGACGAAGGCTGCTGATTCCAAGACCAGAAGAAAGAGTGTGGATGAACCGATGAAAATTCATCACCACTAGTCAGAAACATTAAAGGCATGGATGAGAAACATTTTCATTGTTACTTTAACATAATACGCAACACCTTCCTTGATATTAAGGCTAAACCCTGTATAAAAGTGTAATAAATTTATTCAACTTATATTTAAATAGTTAGAAAACCATAATA
>NW_007883522.1:0-551 GCF_000696425.1 Galeopterus variegatus
ATTCACAGCAACATGGATGAGCTTGGAGAAAGTTATGTTAAGTGAAATAAGCCAGGCACGGTGGCAAAAATACCTCATGTTCTCACTCATAAATGAGAACTAAGAGAGAAAGAAGGAAGGAAAGAAAGACCACAGTGATGCATTCGACTTGCAGATGGGAGAAAGCATACGTAGAGTTGTGTTGGAAGGGCGGGGAGGGAGGTTGGGGTTTAATTGGGTGGGGGATATGTGGAAAAATTGCAGTTTGTGGTAATGGGCATCCTGATATTGATCTGACCATCACATCCAGGGTGCAGGTGGAGATCAGCTTTGTATCCCATGAATATGTACAATCAGTAAAATAAAAATAAATAAATAAATAAATGTTAATTGACACACTCTCTCTGAAGTCTTCCTGAATGCTCTTTTAACAGAATAAATTGTCTTATATTCCAGTGTCACTTTAGAATACGTCTTATATTGAAATATCTTATATGCTAATATCACTTCATATATATCTGTATGATACCTCTTCTCACACTATATTATAATGTAAGATTTCCTAAACTTGT
>NW_007883523.1:0-551 GCF_000696425.1 Galeopterus variegatus
GTAGCCAAGAATGTGGACTCTGGTTCAAGTCCCAGTTCTGCCATTCTCTGGCTCTGTGACCTGGGGCAAGACACTTTGTCCCTCAGTTTCTCAGTGGTAAGATGGAGATCATAGTACATACTTTACTGAGAAACATGTAAGCACATGGAACAGTACCTGATATATAGATTACAATAAATAAATGGTAGTCATTGTCATTACCATTTGGGAAGGTGAAGTGAAAAAGCCAGCATTTCTTATGGTGACGTTGGATGTGAACCTAAGCTGTTATGGGCCGCAAAGGGAACTATGGCCTCAATTTGTTGTCACAGGCTATTGAGGCTATTGAGATATAGCAGTAACCCAGGGACAAACGTGAGCTCTGTCCCAGAGCTTTTAATTTGCAAGTGGTGAACTAGTGACACACATAAAGAGCTGAGAAGTGAAAAGGAGAGATGCTGTAGTGTAAGAACACTTACAATCAGATAGAGCTGGAGGAAGTTTTTATATAAGCTTGTCTGATACGATCATTTTTGTCAGAGAAAGACACTTGGAGGGAAAGCAACACAGCT
>NW_007883524.1:0-551 GCF_000696425.1 Galeopterus variegatus
TTAACATAAAATAAATTCAGCTGTATCATGATAAATGTGAAAGTGTAAATTAGTTTCCCAGTGATAAGGAAAGGGACAAAGATATCTGCTCTCACCAATTCTATTGAGTGTTTATTGATTGTTTTAGACATTATGATAAGGGAGGAAAATTTTTTTTAAAAGAAATAAAGGTGATTTAATTTCCAGATGACATGATCTTCTAAGTAGAAAATCGCCAAGATTCTACCAAAAAAAAACCCCAAAGTTCTCAAAACCAACAATCAGTTCTGGAAATGTAGTAGGTTATAAGATCAGTTTCATAAATCAATTGTATTCTAATAGTTTTTCTCTGAAAAAAATGGAAATTAAAATTAAACAAGCAAAAACATTTATAAGAGATTTCTAAAACAAAATCTTTAAGTATAATGCTGTCAATTTCAGTGTGACATATGTGTATGGAGAACCACAAAGATTTGTTGAGAAAAATTCAAGAAGAACCAAATAAATTTTGAGATGTACTGTATGTGCAGATCAGAAGATTTAATAATATTAAGACATTAATTTTCCACCAA
>NW_007883525.1:0-551 GCF_000696425.1 Galeopterus variegatus
TCTGCTGTTAACTGTTGGTCCTTTTCAATTAGGGCACAAACAAGATTAATTTTTTTCTTGCAAATTGATGTGGATGGTCTGCTGCTGCGGGCTTCATCTTCAACATTGTCATGTCCCTTATAATGAATTACCTGTTTGTAAACTGATGATTTCTTTGGGGCATTGTCTGCATAAACTTCTCATAAAGCATCAGTGATTTCACCATTCTTTCAGCGAAGTTTCACCATAAATTTCATCTTTATTTATGCTTCAATTTTAGCAGAATTTGTGTTACTCTAATGTGGACTGTTTTCAAACTGAAGTCTTATCCTTCTTAGTGCCTTAAACTAGATCCTCTTCAGACATGTTACAGTAAGTTAGTATGAGTTTATTTTGGTGCAAGAAAATTTTGCAATTCACGTATAGTTTTCTATAATACACATTTTCCATGAACTTTTTGAAGACCCCTCATATATTTAATCTTTTCCTTTTTTACTTGAAGTGCTTTCCTTGAGTTGGAATCAGCCCAAATGTCCATCATCGGATGAGTGGATACGGAAAATGTGGTATAT
>NW_007883526.1:0-551 GCF_000696425.1 Galeopterus variegatus
GACAATATGATTAGAGACATTGAAATTGCAAAGGAAACAACTGGAAAATATCTTATAATTAGAAAAGAGAGTTCGGTAAAATAGACCATTACAAAGGGAGGAAAAGAGAGCTTTCTTTAGTACAAGAGATAACCGGTTTAAAAAATGCACTCACAGCAGCAATAAAAAAAAGTTAAAAGCAATCAAAGACATCAGAATAATCCTCAATTGTGACACAGAAATGAAGAAAGTTAAAAACATAAAAAAATGTATAGAATAAGATTTGACAAAATGAAGGATTTCTTACTGGATGGAAGACTGAATATAATCAATTTCTAAATTAATACATAATATCAAAACATGACCAGTGAAATTACAAGGGGCTGTTGGGTGGTGAGGAAGAAACATCATTAAAGAGGAGAGGGAAACTTGACAAAATAAGTCTAAGATCTTCTGGTAAAATGAGTGGGCAAGAGAATTTAAAAAGTCTGTAAAAAGAAGAAAACAGAGAAGTAACTTGTCTACTCAGACTGTACCCTGTTTTACAGCTGTTACAATTAGAAAGCACAGCA
>NW_007883527.1:0-551 GCF_000696425.1 Galeopterus variegatus
GTGACACAAAACTGGAGCACATAAGTGGTCATTAGATTAATGCACAAATAAATTAATTATATAATACCTAGGTTGGTTGGTCTATGACTTTCCCTATGAGATCCTTGAACTCCAAGAATATATTTTGTCTTTTTTATTTCCATATACATGTGTAACACCTTGTATGTATTTACTTGAGACAGTAAGGGGGGAAAGATGGCAGTTTGTTTTGCTTTTGGTCTGCCTCTCCACTAGAATACAAACCCTATGAGAACAAAGATTTTTGTCTCTCTTTTTTACTGGTATATCCCTAAATCTTATGCCAGTTCCTGGGCCATATTAGGTAATCAACAAATATTTGTTGAATTAATTAACGAATGACAAGAAATTTTAGATCTGTGGTAGGAAAGTTGAGCAAATGAATGATTGTGAAAGAATGGTTTGCTGAGAATTGAGGAAGAGACAAATTTCGTATAGCTTATATGGCTCATGCCACAGAACATCATTAACGGATTAAAAAATAAAAGGCTTGATGAGTGGCAGTAAAAGTCAGAACGAGGTTGGACAGGATG
>NW_007883528.1:0-551 GCF_000696425.1 Galeopterus variegatus
TCTCCCTACTTCTCTGAACTAGAGTACAACGTGGCAACAAGAGGCTAGCCCAAAAGTTGGAGGCTGTTAAAATGTGTTCGAAAATTTAGTTGTTATTTTTTTCAAAGATTTACTTTTATTTACTGCTTGAAAGTTTCCTATTTTGGGAAAAGTGCTTGGAAAGAATCATAAAAAGTTCTAGAAGAGATAAACTGTAAAGTTTATAGGAGACAAAAAGCTAAGTGTGAGGGGAAAGGAGTTAGGAAGGCAGTTCTGCTTGGAATACCAAGACCTGCCCTGGCTCTCCCACCCACAGAAGTTCTTTACCTTAATCTTCATGGTGCTAGGAGCCAGGGCAGTGATCTCCTTTTGCATACGATCGGCAATACCAGGGTACATGGTGGTGCCTCCAGATAAGACGTTGTTGGCATACAGGTCCTTGCGTATATCAATGTCACACTTCATGATGCTATTGTAAGTAGTTTCATGGATGCCAGCAGATTCCATACCTAGGAACAAGTTAAAAAAAAAAAAAAAAGGAATCTCAGTGCATTCAGGCCAGGGGGGGGGGA
>NW_007883529.1:0-551 GCF_000696425.1 Galeopterus variegatus
ACACATATGTGTGTGTTTATGTAAGTATATATGCATCTATCTATTTAGAGAGAGAGAGAGCTTCTCTACAAAAGCATGGAAAGAGAAACTCTGACACTATTTCCTTAAGCCAGATGGAGAAGTTTCTGCAGATTCCATTACTCTATTTCAGGCTTTCAGATTTTCAGAAGCCCTTTATTAGAGGGTTTATAGATTAGTAGACTCCCCACTAAGCTTATAGCTTAGCAGACCCCAAGGTGGCAATGATGAGGGTACGTTTAGCACATGATTGGTCCTTAGTCCCCATTTCTCTGATGTGAGTTATCAGCTTTGAGAAGTTCGTTTTTGTTACTACATCAAAATGCTGCCCATTTGTGCAAGAAACCCCTCAAGGCCATTGTGAGCCAATTTGTATTGTAAGAATTGGTATCTACCATGTCCTAAAAAGAATGGGAGCCATAAAAGGGTATTTTCTTGCTAATGTACTGGTAAGAGAGGGATGTAACAAAGCCCAGCTTCTCGTTGCCAAGGGTTTAAATGAGTGGATGCACCTGAAAATGCCTCCTACATAC
>NW_007883530.1:0-551 GCF_000696425.1 Galeopterus variegatus
TATTAACTCTTTACTCAAAATGTTTAAGGAAAAAGTGTCCTTTCTCCTTCCAATCTCCCCCGACTCCACCCCAAGATTAGTAGTAGCCAATGTTAGTTTGTAGCCTTCCTTAAATTCTGTATGCTTTTATAGTCATATGTTAAATATATTTAAAAGGTGTTTTCTCTCCTTTATAAAAGTTAGGTCATCAATCACATTATTTTTACTTGATTTAATCTCTTAAAAATGTTTTATTTAACTTTTCACTTTGAAATAATTTCAGACTAACAAAAAAAGTTGCAAAATTAGTACAAAGAATTTCCATATACCCTTCACGGCTTCCCCACATATTAACATCTTATATAACCACAGAACGATGATCAAAACCAGAAAATTAAGAGGCACAATATTATTAATGGATACACAGATCTTATTCAATTTTTTGCAGTTGTCCCACATTTTCTGGTCTAAGATCCAATCCAGGAGCGTACATATAGGCATGTAGTTTCTCGCTTCCTAGGCCTTCTCCAATCTGGGACAGTTCTTCTTTCATGGCTTTGATACTCTTGAAG
>NW_007883531.1:0-551 GCF_000696425.1 Galeopterus variegatus
AGGATTATTCCAAGGCTTTGAAACATAATGAAGTTGATCACTTAGGATTTTAAAAATACTTGGAAATTGTGACTCCGTTTTTTTTTTCCTTTTATTTTTTTCTTTTTGAAGGGAAATTCCCATAATTGGTAGCCTGTACCTAACCCACTGTATTTTGGGAGAAGATAAATTTTTTTCCACCAGTTTCACAGGTTCACAGATAGGGAGAAATTTTGCCCTAGGATGCATCATACTGAATATAATTTATAATTGACTTACACTATTAGATTTCGGAATTTTGAATTGGTAATATTTATATGAGATTTTAGGACTTTGATGCTGCAATGGGTCAAAACTTTTGAGGATGATGAAATTGTATGAAAGCATTTTGTATCTGGGACAGACGTGAATCTTTAAAGGCCAGAGGGTGAAATTTGATACATGTGAGAATAATGGTTCCTCGTCTATGTCTTAATCCCCAGAATCTGTAAATATGTAACTTTACTTGGCATGAGGGACTTTGCAGAAGTGATTAAATTAAGGATCTTGAAATGGGAAGATTATCCTGGATT
>NW_007883532.1:0-551 GCF_000696425.1 Galeopterus variegatus
TGATAGTCCGTTGTGTGTATGTATATATAAATATACACACACCACACTTTCTTTATCCGTGTGTCAGTTGAGCATCTGGGTTATTTCCACTTTGGGGCTATTATGAATAATACTGCTTTGAACATACATGTACACATTTTCTGTGTGGACATGACATTTTCAGTTCTCTTTGTTATATACCCAGTAGTGGGATTGCTGGGTCAGTACAGTAACTCCATGTTTAACATTTTGAGGAACACCAGACTTTCTTCCAAGGTAGCTATTTCATTTTACATTTTCACTGACAATAGAGGAATGTTATTTGATGTTCTTTGACACTATTGTAAGTGGCGTTATTTAAAAAAATTTGTGGGTATGAAGAAATTAGTTTTATCTGTCAATCTTGTATCCAGAAACCATGCTAGATTCACTTTAATATTTTCTACAGATTCTCTTGGATTGTTTATGTACCTAATCGTTTGCTCTGTGGCTAATGAGAGTTTCATTTTCTCCTTTCTAATCCTCAGATCCTTTATTTCTTTTCCTTGCCTTGCTGGACCAACGTGAGTTTT
>NW_007883533.1:0-551 GCF_000696425.1 Galeopterus variegatus
ACCTCACATTTTAGGTAGATAATCCCAGGAATTTTTCTTTGAGCATGGCCTTGAAATATTTTTAAAAAAACAAACATACAATCATTCTTGGGAGAAATCTCAGCACCCAATTCAAACCTCAGCAACTCCCTTGTGCTTGAACCTCTTCTAAAACATCTTGAAAGGAATGGTCTTGGGGTTTGTGAGGAAAGTAGAGTAGTTTAGTCAGGCCCCCTCGCCTCAGATCTGGCTGGGCATGGTGCAGCACATCTTTGTAAACAAGTTGTGTGGGAGTGGAGTTAGTGCACATGCATGCCTAGTATCTTTTGGCTTGTTGCTATTTTTGTGTGCTCTTTGGTGTGTGAGGCAACGGTTCTGAACTGCTGGATGGCAGAGCTCATGTCTAAAAATAAAGCCTATCGTTTCTTCGCCCATGGCTCCAAGGACCTTTTTCCTGTTACCTAGCTCTGTAGACCTGCATGTGAAGGGTTTGTGGCCCTGTCTGGACAACGGACTTGAGAGGTCTGTGAGATCTAGCCCTATGCCTGAAAGCCTCCACACCAGAGAAACCC
>NW_007883534.1:0-551 GCF_000696425.1 Galeopterus variegatus
TGTTAATAAAGTAAAAAGCAATTAGAAAAATTGAAGGCAATATGTACAGAATCTATACATTGAAAACTACAAAATGTTGATAAAGATATAAAATGACTAAATGAAAAGACATACCATGTTTATGGACTGCAAGAAACACCACATTAAAAATGCCAATTCTTTGTTGTTTAGACTTCATTTTTATGGCAATTCTAGGTTTACAGGGCATTAATTAGTTAGTTCCTTTACTCCCCTCTCCACACAGCTTCTATTATTAACATGTTACATTAGTGTCGTACATTTATTATTATTATATTGATCTATGTATTTAACAGAATTTCAGTCCAAACACCTCTGGCTTTTTGTGTATCTAGACAAACTGGTTGTAAATTCTGTATAGACAGGCAGTGAAACTACAATAGCCCTAACACTTTTTAAGAAGAATAAATTTAGATGAATCACTCTATCCAATATTAATACTTACAGTAAAGTACAGTATTCAAGGCTTTGTGTATTGGTGAAGGAATGGACAAACAGAAAATGGGGAAATAGGGTCCAGATGTAAGCCCATA
>NW_007883535.1:0-551 GCF_000696425.1 Galeopterus variegatus
CTAAATGGTTACCATCAATAGGTTTTAATTTACAGGAAATTTCAGGAAGAAGGAAACAACATGCTGAAGAAAGGACTGACTTAAAAGATTCATGGTTAAGCAAGAAAAATATTAATTTATTTTACATTAATAAGCTATTTATATATAATAAATAAATATATATAAGCTTTATATATTATATATATATTTAATATATATAAGATTTATATATATTAAATAAGCTTATTATATAATACAACAAATATTATATATATTATAACAAATAAGTGCAGTAAATTCTAAACTAGGAAAATAAAGGTTGTAGGTACACAAACTAGTATGACTGATCAAATCAGCAGCATATATATAACCATTTAATATTATATATATATATTAAATGGTTATATATATATATCATATGCAAAGCCCTGAAATAGTTCCTCGGGACACAAAATGAACTAAAAATATTAGTTCTCATAGAACTAATATTCTAGGGATAAATAACAAAAAAATAAAATATACAGTAATTCAGTGCAAAGTATTGTTGTAAAATCAAAACAGAGGATGGAAAT
>NW_007883536.1:0-551 GCF_000696425.1 Galeopterus variegatus
TTACACAATTATCCTGAGTTGAGCATCATATATCCCACACAGGTATTGCTATTCAATGCTGGGTCGCACAGATGTATACAATCAATTATATTTCTATATAAAATAAATAAAATAAAATATAAAAAAGAAGTTTGAACTATAACAGGAAACTTGGAACGATGGAAGGAAAGCAAGCAATAGGAATGAGACTGAATTAAGTTTATGTCCCTCAGCTGATAACACACGGGAAACTTTTTGATCAATCATTTTGATTAATGTTGATTATGAAAACTCTACAACTGAATTGGGAAACTAGGACAACCGCATATGAAAATTTGGAGGACGACACAAGACAATATGGGATCAGAACTAAGTAAATGCCTATTATGGGTTCAGAGGGAAAGCCCACTAAGGGCTGCCAGGCAGGACAGGAAATCTGCCTCGATATACCCTGAAAGAAGCATGCTTGACCATGCCTGCTCGTGTTAAAAACCATAAGTAATTCTCTCTCGGAACACAGCCTGGATTTCCTTGCTGACTTTTCTATGGTGTCTTCACTTGTTGGGGTTGGA
>NW_007883537.1:0-551 GCF_000696425.1 Galeopterus variegatus
GGATCCATATCAACTCTCTCCTTCCCAGTGCTCTCCTCCACTCCTCCTTCCCAATAGTTCCTGAACAGGCTAGTTCAAGTGCACATGCTGCTCCTCTCCAGGGAATACCTGTGGCTCATTCTTCTCTTGGCCAGTTCCTACTTGTCCTCACTTATCCTTCTTATCCTTATCCAGCCTCAAGCTGGGTCTCATCACCTCCCTCACAATCAGGGCTAGGTGCCCCTTCTTGTGCTTTAACAGAGCCCTGAGTCCCTCCCTGGGCTCACCTACCACCTTCCATTGCAGTGGTTTATTGCTGCACCAAAACTCTACTAGACGGTGGGGCTCCTCGAGGCCCAGGCTGTCTGTCCTTGTATACCTGCTGCACCTGTGCCTGACCTAGAGGAGGCGATCCATGAATATTTGTTGAATGGGTCAATGAATTCATAAAAGCCAAAGATAACTCCTGCTCAAAGTGTGGATTCTCATAAAAGGAACTTCATAATCAAAATTTAAATTAGTAAAATATTTGTCCAGTTTAGTACTACATTGAAAATAGGAATACTTTTTTT
>NW_007883538.1:0-551 GCF_000696425.1 Galeopterus variegatus
GAAAAAGTCACTTAAGCTAAGTTTAATAAAGTTATATCTATAATTTCATGATTACTAACAGCATGTGAGAATTTACAATAACCACAAGAGGACGTAAGATGTTTTTTCCTTTGTACTGAAAAAATGGTATTTACTTTAACTTGTAACAAACAGAAAGTTTCCTGATCCTAGATTAAGAAAAAGTTATAACCAATTTTTTTCCATTTACATATCCTTGCACCCAAGGTTGAAATGAAGTGCTCAACAGAGGACCTGACATTTATTCAATCATTGGGTCATAAAATACTGAAAATCTTCCTCACTAGCTCACAAAGTGTACTAGTATAGGCCATGCCCATGATTCATTACGGGCAAATGGAGCAAGTTCTTTCACATAGCATCAAGCCGACATCCTGCCTCAATGCTCCCAGGTTACTAGGAGGTACTTGTGGCACAAGTGGGACCATCTCCATGGTACATAATAGAAATAAATCTTAATGAAGCTAGTAGTAAAGAGTGACCTCCAGACAAGGTGTCTTAGCTTCCTTAACTAAGCATACTTCCAACTCTAG
>NW_007883539.1:0-551 GCF_000696425.1 Galeopterus variegatus
TTGCTCTGGCTAAGTACAATATTGAATAGAACTGCTAAGAGTGAATACTTTTACTTCAGCTTCTACTTTGGGGAAAAAGCATTCATTATTCTTGCCTTAAAGTATGCATAGATGTCCTTCATCTGGTTGAGGACATTGCCTTCTATTCCTAGATTCCTAAAAGCTTTTTGTATTGAATTGGTGCTCAATTTTATCAAGTAGTTTTTGATCATAGGTTTTTCTTCTCTATTCTTTTAATATGGTGAACTACATTGATTGACTTGGTTCCTTTTTGCTTTGTCTGCCTGGGTTATTTCAAAAAGACTGTCTTCAAGATCGGTAATTCTTTCTTCTGCTTGCTCTAGCCTGCTGCTTAAGCTCTAAGTTATGTTTTTTGTTTTGTTAAATAAATTGTTCAGTTCCAGGAATTCTGCTACATTCTTTTTTATAGTATCTATATCTTTGTAAATTTCCTCCTTCATATCCTAGATATCTTTTCTCATTTCATTGTGTCATCTGAGTCTTCTTGCATCTCATTGAGTTTCCTTAAAATTGTTGCTTGAGTTCCTTTT
>NW_007883540.1:0-551 GCF_000696425.1 Galeopterus variegatus
TGGAGGTAGACGTGGATATCTTTCAGAGAACTGGGTAAAGGATTATGGCTTCTAATACTCGTTTAATTTTATTTTGGTTGGGTCTTCAATATCCTAACATAGTATCTCCAAATTTTCTTAACTAACTATTGATTCTTTGGGGGAAGTAGTGGGGAATATTGGATTCCGTAAGTAGAAGTTTGGGATGGGCTAATGGGGTAAGAATGGTGGTGGTGGCAGGTGACTGAGGTTGGAATGAGAGAAGTGTAAGTCCATTTCCTTATAGGTGGGTGTCCTGGGACTAACTCTTCAGTGAGTGATGACAAGGGTTTGTACTCCAGAAGGAGACCAGGCAGCATTGGGGGGGGAAAAAAAAAAAAAGAGAGAGAAACTATCAAGCCTCAGGGACCATCAATTTAACTAACACATCTCTCATTCTCTTACAAAAGATTTTTAGTGTTTTTATTTAAATTGCCTGTGAACTTTCAACCTGCTCTTTATACCCATCAAGAAAGGGTTCCTGCAGCATCTTTAGTACTTTTCCTATAAATGCATTTGCATGGCCTGTGCCA
>NW_007883541.1:0-551 GCF_000696425.1 Galeopterus variegatus
TTAACGAAAAAATAAATAAATAAATAAAGTAAAACAAAACAAAACAAACAAACAAAAAAAAAAACCAGATATGTGTGTTCCTTTTGCTAAACACCAGGCATACAATCCAACCTGTGTTTTGTTTTGTTTTTTTAACACTAGGAAAAAGTTGAAACCTTGGCTTATTCATAGTAGTTGACCTTGAATTATTAGGAGAAACCTTGGCTTATTCATAGTAGTTAACCTTGAATTATTAGGAGAAAATCAAATTATATTTTAAAAATAATTTTCATATGATTCAGATGTGATGATATCATCTTTAGATACCAAGCATTAGGGGAAAGTATTTATGGACATACAAGTCAGAAATAAGATAAAGTGTAATTTGTCAATTAGAAATTGATACTATTAAAAAAATAAGTCAGTATTTTGTCAATTAAAAATTGATACTATTAAAAAAATAAGTCAGTAATACATAAAAAGAATTATGTGGTATCATAATGTATTAAACGCTGACATTCTGTCTGGGGGATTTTTGATTTCTAAGGGCATTTACTCTATGATAAATAGTT
>NW_007883542.1:0-551 GCF_000696425.1 Galeopterus variegatus
GGTCATCACAATGTCCCCACAGGCACCTGCAAATAAGAATTGACAGTGACCACACATCACATACTAAGATATTAAAATATATATCTAAAAATGTAGCCTTTCTTTTTTATCACAAATAATCAAACTGTTTGGGAGGAATGTTTCTTTTATTCTACATGTTCAATTTTCTTTTAATTTTACAAAGATATCACTCATCTAAGCTTCTCACCTGATACCCAGAGCACCAGGAAGATGAGGAGTTGGGGCTGTGGTGCCATCTTGCTGCACTCACCCATCTGAAGCACTCAGGCCCCATCTCCAGAGGAGCCCTATTAATAGAGCTCTGAACAGTCAGGCTAGTGCCTGAGGAGCCTATGCAAAGCATCAGAGAGTGTGAAAGCAAAAGCACCTGTGTAGTGAATTGTGGAGGAAAGCAATGGGAAAAGGAGACAAAAATATCATTACCCCAAGAAATGAGATCTTCTGCTTACAAAAGGACCAGAAATCAACATAAGACTATAATTCTTAAAGTTCAACAGTAGCTACAAAGGTAAAATATCAAACCAGCTGCA
>NW_007883543.1:0-551 GCF_000696425.1 Galeopterus variegatus
CCAAGCACATCGATCAAAGTAAACTCATCAGACCAAGCACATCGATCTAAGTATACTCATCAAACCGAGCTCATTGAACAAATAAACTTATTTGACTAAGCTCATCGATCTAAGTAAACGCATCAGACCAAGCTCATCAATCTAAGTAAAGTCCTCACACCAAACACATTGATCTAAGTAAACTCATCGGACAGAGCTAATTGATCTAAGAAAACTCATTAGACCAAGCCCATCAATCTAAGTAAAGTCCTCACACCAAACACATTGATCTAAGTAAACTCATCAGACCGAGGTTATCGATATAAGTATTCTCATCAGACTGAGCTCATTGATCTTTGTGAACTCATCAGACTGAGCTCATCGATATCAGTAAACGCATCAGACCAAGCTCATCAATCTAAGTAAACTAATCAGAGAAATCTAATCGATCTAAGTAAACTCATCGGACAGGGATAATTGATCTAAGAAAACTCATCAGACCAAGCTCATTGATCGTAGTAAACTCATCAAACCAAGCACATCGATCTAAGTACATTCATCACAGCGAGATC
>NW_007883544.1:0-551 GCF_000696425.1 Galeopterus variegatus
ATGGTCCTTGTTCTGGTGTAACTGAGCAGGCCCTTTAAAATCCTTTTCTACTGCATAACTGGCAAATGAATCATAACCCAAGTTGCTCCTTAATGGTGACCATGTCACTGAGAACACCCAAGGAGAGGCTGATTTAGTAGGGCCATGCTAAGTAGGGCAAGTTTTTGCCTGATAAGACTTGAGACATCCTCAATGCATAGGTTCTTAAAAGCTGCACTTACCTGAAACTTCAGGATTTGTTGGACAACCCCCCTCCAAATCTTTCCCCACATATGCCCTTTCTCAAACTGATTCCTGGCTAGTAGTATCTAGAGTGACAGGCTTTATAAGTGGGAGGCTTGAACTCTAAAGAGAGCACTGGAGACTTGGTTTCAGCTGAGTAAGGATTTAATTTGACTAGGACAGACATGCCAGAAGGCCTCATCTGATGAGTGAACAAACTATATCCCAGGCTCTCAGCTTAGCACAGACCTCTTCACCTCATTCCATTTTGAAAGGACATCCAGGGCCTTATTTCTAACTGAACAGCTCCCCAACACCCTCTTCTGGGG
>NW_007883545.1:0-551 GCF_000696425.1 Galeopterus variegatus
TAATGACAATTAAATGATCTCAATAGATGAGCATGCAATTTTCCAGAATTCAGTGGTTTTTCATGATACCTAATAGCCATTCATTATGAAAAGCATATAGCTGAAAAACAAATAAAAAATGTAATACAAAGTTATCATTTTTAGCATCTTTAATTTATTAATAATGCTGTCCATCATTATTTTGTAAAAAAAAAAAAAAAAGGAGAGAGAGAGTAGTATTGAATGTTCTTTCATTTTGAGTGAGTAGATTGTATGGGTTTGAATGATGAAATGCATACGTAAAATGAAACAAATGATAAGAAAGGCTATTTGTTTTACTAAACTTGATACTCCATCACTAAAATAATTAAAATATCATGACATATCATATGAATATATAAGTGATGTTCACTGAATTTCCATTAACAAAGTTATAAAAATTAATATCTTAAATTTTAAAGTAATTATGATATAAATTAAGATTGTAAAATGAGAATAGTTTATTATTCACAATACTTATTTTACATGATCTTTAAAGTAATTGTTTCTTTTAAATACTTCTATGCTTGTGA
>NW_007883546.1:0-551 GCF_000696425.1 Galeopterus variegatus
GAACAGTAGGATTTGATTTCAAGTCCTTTATTAAAAAGAAGTTCCACCATTGCTCCACTCTTGCCTATTCAACGCTGAGCTTTGGCAATTAGTAACAAAGAGCAGTTATTGTCTTTTCACATACTGTCACTAATAAGTTGTCAACATGTAATTGCACATCATTAAAGATAAATTAGATGTGACATGTATCATAGAGACTTGCTGTTTAAAATAGCTGCTTTATCTGGAAATCCATTTGAAATATTTTATATATGTGTATAAAGATAGATATCTATATGCATCTATTTATTTACATTTTTACTTTGTCTTAAATGGATAATATTTTTAACATTAATGAATATGGTAACTTCAGGGTATTATATAGATATGCTTCTGCGTTCCTTGTTCTGTTTGTATAGTAAATAATTTAATTGATCATATGAAAATTCTTATATTTAATGCTTACTACTGAGATTTATTTTTTCTGAAAAAATATCAGTCAAACACTATATGAGGGTACTTCAAAATGTCATAGAGAGATTTGTACTATTTTTTAATTCTATTTATTCCAT
>NW_007883547.1:0-551 GCF_000696425.1 Galeopterus variegatus
TGTGGGATCCGAACCCTCGGCGGGAGCGCCGCCGCACTTCCCAAGCGGTGCACTGTAGCAGCGCGCCACCGGGCCGGCCTGTGATGAGCATTTTTTAATGTGCCTGTTGGCCATTTGTATGTCTGCTTTTGAGAAATGTCTGTTCAGGTCTTTTGCCCATTTTTTAGTTATTTCTTTATTTGCTTTTTTTGCTGTTCAGTTCTTTAAGTTCCTTGTATATTCTAGATATTAGCCCCTTGTCTGATGTGTAGTTTGCAAACACTTTCTCCCATTCTGTAGGTTGTCTCTTCACTTTGTTGATTGTGTCCTTTGCTGTGCAGAAGCTTCTTAGTTTGATGTGGTCACATTTTTCTGTTTTTGCTTTAGTTTCCTGTGCCTTTGCAGTCTTGTTCAAAAGAGCGCTGCCCTCTCCCATTTTGTGTAGTGTTTCCCCTGTGTTTTCTTCTAGTAGTTTCATGGTTTGGGGTCTTAAATTTAGGTATTTAACCCATTTTGAGTTGATTTTTCACGTATGGTGAGAGATAGGGTCTCGTTTCAGTCTTTTTTTTTTT
>NW_007883548.1:0-551 GCF_000696425.1 Galeopterus variegatus
CTTGTTAAATTTTACAACAATCCCTGCGAGAGTTGTGATCCCTAGTTGAAGGACGAGGCAGTTGAGGACGGCAGAGTTTGAGAGCAGAGCTGGAACTCAAGTCCCCACCATGCCTGAGGCTAAAGTCCTGTTCTTTACTGCTGCATAAGGAGACACGTTGAAAGATAAAATCTCAGATCCTTTGGAGATAACCAACATAGAGTGGTTTTGTGAAGTGAAAATATAGAACTTGCTGCAAGTTGTAATGTGAAGTAAAGGAAAGACAAATCATTAGGTTTAGGTGCAGAGAATTAGGTGGAGAAAATGAGTGAAAAGGTGCAATAGGTGATAAGCTACTTTTTTAAAAAATTAGTTCTTTCATTTAACTGTATTATATAGTTTATATCATAGTTATACTATATACATGTATATATTCATATGTAATAGTTAACTGAACAGTGAGGGAAAAAGAGCACCAAGACAAATCAGGTAGTAAACATGTAAGAATACAGGTAAAATTCTCAAATATCACAGTACAAAATTCCTTTAAAGGTACTCATTACAGAGTATAT
>NW_007883549.1:0-551 GCF_000696425.1 Galeopterus variegatus
GTTTGGCTTGCCCCTGCTCCAGGTCCAATATCTTAAAGTAAACTGAAATAAAAATCAAACTGTCAACCCAGCAACCCAGAATTCCATATGAAGTAAAATATCTTTCAAAAATAAAGGTAAGTTAAAGACATTTCACATAAAAAATCAAGAATTACATATAAATTCTTTCTGAAAACAGACAACAAATTAATTTTGCTACTTATTTTATGAGGCTATCATAACTATCATCCAAAACCTGTCAGACACGGAAAAGAAAAAGAGAGTTCGATATAGAAATTTCTCATGAACATAGGCATAAACATTTGTACAAAATATGAGTATATTTATTCAATGTCAAGTACGGTTTGTCTCAGAAACACAAGGTTTAAGATACAATAATCAATCCATTTAATTTGCCACATTAATAGAATAAAGGAGAAAACAACACATGATTGTTTTGATAGAAGCAGAAAAATAATTGGACATAATGTAACATCTAATTTTGATAAGCGCTCATGGCATGTTAGTAATACAAACCTGCAGTTGATAGTCATACTTAATAGTAACATATT
>NW_007883550.1:0-551 GCF_000696425.1 Galeopterus variegatus
TTTTTCCCCTTTAACACACAATTTCAGATAGAACTCCTGCTCTATCCATTATTTCAGTCTGCTTCAATGCTCCGCAAAATACTTAATTCTACCTGACATTGCCTTCCTCAAAGAAGTTTTAAGTTATATGTTCACTGCTCCAGTCTCAACATTCCAAAAGTAATTAACAACTATTAGCACTTGCTGTGGGTTGATTGAATTGTCTCCCCAAAGTTCATATATTAGAAGCTTAATTCCTACTCTAACTGTTGAGGGTGGGAAATCCTATTACAGTAATTGAAAGGTGGGGTCTTGAAGAGATGATTAGATTGTTAAACCATGCTTAGTGAATGGATTAATAATGGTGGTCAAGGGTGTGGTTCTGAGGGCTTTAAAAAGAAGAGGCTAGTCTTTTTTTTAAGGTTGGTTTCTCTCTGCTCAGACATTTTCTGCCATGTGAGATCTCTGAATTTCTGTAAAGCCACCACCAAAGACAACTCACTGGATTTGTTCCCTGGACTTTGGACTTACCAGCCGCTGAAACTGTAAGCAATAAATTTTGTTTTCTTTAT
>NW_007883551.1:0-551 GCF_000696425.1 Galeopterus variegatus
TCCCATCCAATGGCAATCATGATCTCTGAGCAATGGCAAACTTTTCTGGAATGCCCTGACTTTTTCCTTCCATATTTCTCCCTCTTTCCTCTCCTCTCATTCTCTCCCCTAATGCCCCTTCTCTCCTTTCCCTAAGGACCTTGCCTCATCCAGTTGCCTAACTTCTTCCCTGCTGCAGGAGCTAGACAGAGCCTCTTATCAAGCTGAAAACAAAGAACTGTGGTGGTGATGCTCTGTGTGTGCCGAACATGGAGCAGAAAACGACAACAGGTGTGGCATGTTAAGAAGTGCTCCTGGCTCCAAGGGCTGGGGCACCCTGTGGTGAAGATGACTGTGAAATCTTTAAATCTGCGAACCTTCAATTTGGAGAAATCTTAAAAGATCAACTGTTGCATTTAAGAGATAAGAACAGTAAGTCACGGAGAGGTTAAATGCCAGGTGAAGGCAGAGCCATGAATGAATCAGACAGGGTCTCCTGACTTCTAGGCCTGTGCTTTCTGCACACCAAACTGCCAAGCTGATTTGTATTGCAAAAGATCAAGGGGGGAATG
>NW_007883552.1:0-551 GCF_000696425.1 Galeopterus variegatus
TTAAGCAATATAATGCAGGAACTCTTGAAGTCAGTCTTTTACTTTGTTTTTGCTGTCTGTCATTTCTTTCTTTCTTTAGTGACTTTTCTGAACTAATTCTGTTAAGTCTGCATTTTCATTGTGTGTGGACACTAGTCTCTGCTTGGTTAGCGTAGTGGTTAGCTGACATTTGAACAGTGATTTCCTTGAACACTTGGAACCAGTAATTCCACTAGTTTTTGCCAAGCTATATGAATGTTGAGGCACACTGAATACTCAGCCAGGCAATGGACAACTCTGCTGTAGCCTTCATTTCCTGCTTGTGCAGAGCCTCAAGATAAGCTTGAGGTGAGAGCTTAAGGCCTTTTTAGGTCTTTCCTTAGCATGCACACAGTCCTGGGCATGCACAGAGCCCTATGCATGCATTCGGCCTTCTAAATTCCCAGTAACATTTTGAAGCTTTTTGAAGCCTGGAAGAAAAATGATTCCCCACCTTTTCCTTTAAGTTTTTGTTTAGCCTACTGCTTTCTCCAGCTGTCATCCACTGTCTCAAGCATCTACAAAGATAATCA
>NW_007883553.1:0-551 GCF_000696425.1 Galeopterus variegatus
TTTTCAAAGCATGTTTGAGAAACAGCACTGTGGTCTCAGGGAATGGAGCTGATTCCTGGCATGTGGAGATGATCATTAATTTGCAGGCTAATGATACCTCTAATTTTAAATGTGATTTTATTGACAGGCTGCTCTGAACACAATACCTAAAATAATCTCATGCTTTTATGATGCATGGCCAAAGGTGATTTATCAGAAGAGGCAAATTAGCAATATTTGACTGTTCAAGTTAGAATAAAGCAAGTGTTTTTAGCTAAGCTTTAAAACCTCTCATTTTAGAATTTAGTGATCATTTAATTAGTGTCTAAATCGTACCAATGCACTTTAATTAATCACCCCAGAAGATTTTAAGTGATAAAAGAACAATATTTCCTATTCTAATTTACATAAACAACTTTCTAATTTTGAGTCAAGCATTTTATGTTTTTATGGTTTTGCTGTGGCTTCATTTTTTATTTAATTACCTGTTGCTAAAAGATCCTTTTGCCTCCTATAGAGTACTGAAAGTTCTATCTAATTGCATGTTAATATGTTCACAATCTGCTGAGAGT
>NW_007883554.1:0-551 GCF_000696425.1 Galeopterus variegatus
TTTTTTTTTTTTTTTGTCTTTTTCGTGACTGGTAAGGGGATCACAACCCTTGGTGTGGTGTGTTGCCCGCACCGTGCTCAGCCAGTGAGCGCACCGGCCATTCCTATATAGGATCCGCACCCGCAGCAGGAAGGTCCCTACGCTCCCAGTGCCACACTCTCCCAAGTGTGCCACGGGCTTGGCCCTTACACAGAATATCTTAAAGTACACTAGCCTTTACCAAAAGTAAAATATTCGACGTCCAATCATTTCCAGTGATAAAGATCGATCTTTTCCAAGCCAGGTGTCAAACAACTCTATCTTCACAATGGCAATGATTAAATTCAATCCCTTTTAATTCTTTGCGTTGCTTTTCTAATGCTGCATAACAAATGACCACAAACTTAGCAACTGAAGACAATGCAAATTTATTATCTCACTGTTTTTGCATGTCATGTATCTATCACAGGGTGATCCATTTCTCTGTTTAGGGTCTCAAAATCTGAAATCCAGGTGTCAGCTGGCCCAAGTTCCTGTCTGGAATATCTGGGGAAGAAAATCTAATTCTAAAC
>NW_007883555.1:0-551 GCF_000696425.1 Galeopterus variegatus
CCTACCCACAGAGTATCTCTAAGGGGGCGGTACTTTAATATCAAAATCTGTGCTTTCAAAGTGTAGATTTTGATCTGTCAGTGAATAATAGCTCATGTTAAAGTTGTCCTCACAAATGAAACTCTTGCAGTATGTCATTCACCTTGGCGTCCTGTAAAGATGTTTGAGTAACAGAGAAAAGGGGTAAGAGGAATATTTTCTACTTTACCATAATTTTCTTGTCCGTTCGAAAATCAGCTGAAGAGGTTTTTGTGCGTATTTTGCTGAATCCATAGCGGTTCATTTGGCGAATGAAGGTCTTCATGCTGTCTGTTTCAAAAATCCTGTCCACGCCTCTCCTGCGAAGAATTTCTCTCTGGAAAAGGTCTTCCTCTACGATCACGGTGTGTCCTTCGTCATCCCAGTGCACAGACTCTAAAGTGTCGTCCTCAATGATCTTCCAGAGCCTCCTCGGGAAGGAGAGTGTTCTGGGGTCACTGTGTTCTTCTAAACGGGACGCACGTTGGTTTTGATCTCCTGGTTGGTCATCATTTCGGGAGTCTGCATCTTGT
>NW_007883556.1:0-551 GCF_000696425.1 Galeopterus variegatus
GGAGCCCAAATGCTGAAGAGAAGAGTTCTGATGTCCCCGGACAGGAGAGCAGAGTATATTTTAGCTCCAGTGGATAGAGTGAGAGATTCAGCTTTTTCTCTGTTTTTGTTCTCTGGAGGTCCCCAGTGGACTGGAAGGTGCCCACCCATATTGAGAGCTGGTCTTTCCTACCTAGCTTACTCAGGCCCACATGCTAATCTCTTCTGCAAACATCCTCATAGACACACACAGAAAGATTGCTTTACCAGGTTTCTATGTATTCTTCAATCTAGTCAAACTGACATCTAAAATTAACCATCACAAACTCCTTAAGCAATCTTTTATGTCTCTTAACTTTTCTTTCGTATTTCCCATGACTGTTTCCTATTTCACAGAATTCTAGGAAAAATATTTGGCTATCTTCCATTTGACTTAATTTCTCAAATTCACACATTCAGGTATTCCGTCCAACTGTTGAATTTATTTTTATAATCACATTTTCATTGCCAAGATCTCAATTCATCTTTCTAAAATAATCTCTTCCTGTGTTATGGATATGCTGTCCTCTCTTG
>NW_007883557.1:0-551 GCF_000696425.1 Galeopterus variegatus
CTTATAAAGACAACAGTCATTGGATTTAGCACCCATCTTAGTCCAGTAGAACCTCAACTTATGTTGGTGACATCTGTAAAGACCGTGTTTTCAATAAGGTCATGTTCACATGCCCTGAGTGGACATGAGTTTTTGGACGACACCATTCAACCCACTACACCAGGTAAAGAAAAGGTTAGGACATTTAGGTTAGAGTCATTATTCTAATGTTCACTAAGGAGGATTATTGATGAGTTATTTTATTCATTGATTAGTATGGGTTTGTTCACTAATATAGAGACTATATCTGAGCTGACAAAACTAAGTAGATCATGTTAGGCTACAAAATGGTCCTTGATAGTCTTAAATGACAGCTCAACTTTATCAAAGGGATGTATCAACTTTAGCATAGAGCTAATCTACAATCAGCAGTCAAGTTTTATTCCACCATATACAACCACTCAATCACAATTCTGCTCAATGAATAGCTCCAAGCAGTAAATATTCTTTGCCACTGATTTGCAGATGAACACATCTACAGCTAACCCCTTTCCTCTGGGACGATTTGATAT
>NW_007883558.1:0-551 GCF_000696425.1 Galeopterus variegatus
CAATACTTATTTCCCTTCTTTCCTCACAGATCCGAATGCTATTATTCTACTTCTTTTGCATTCACATCGGAACTGACCACAGTGTTAAGTACAGTAGCTGTTTTTTATATACTTGTCAAGTAAAAGAATAAATGGAGTACTGAGGATAGTATATTTAACTCTAATTTCACCTCAAGCTAATGGATTTTGTCTTGCCTCTTTGAAATGACATCATACAGAGTAAAATCCAGAACTGTGATGAGTATAAAATGTTAAACATGTGATAATATACTGATTTTAACTGATCACTCATCAGTCTGGAAATTACATATTCATAGAGAAATAACATTAATTGATTTATTTCATTTTTCCCCCATTTGAAATAACTCGAAATGGCCTTGTAAATTAGAGAACATGCCTTGATCTCTCATTTAAATGAGTAAAACAATGTTCCATGAGCAGGAATATGTAGATATTGTAGATAGCTTTATATTGCAGATATCAATGTTGTAGGAATATTGTAGATATGTTTAAATTGATTAATTTTGTAGAACCATAGATAAATTATTAAT
>NW_007883559.1:0-551 GCF_000696425.1 Galeopterus variegatus
TCTATTAGTTCAATATACTTTTATGCTAATGTATGACACTGACACATAGAAATTAGATTAATTCTCTAATAGAATTTGATTGTTTTCCAACCATGCTTGGTGTACATGTGTTAAGGGTTGGAGTAGATGTACAGTTTTTCTGTGTTAGCATATCTGTATCTGTGAGTCTGCACACTTTTTCTCCTTCAATTCGCATTTCTTTCCATGAACAGTGATACATTATCTACCACGCAGGTTTCCAGCCTTGTGATATGATTACATTATATGAGTCCTGAGTGGAGTATTAGATGAATTGTTGATTAGTAAGGTTAATAAATATAAGTAACAATAAATAATATTTATAATGTTAATAAATATAAATTTACTGAACTTTTAAATAATTTAAACATTTTCTGAAATGTAGTAGAAATTATGGTTATCCATAACAAGTTCAGTCTTTTTGGCTTATTTAATTTTTTAAGTGATATCCTATTTGTAGGGTGAATGTGTGTGTGTGTGTTGTACAGCGAGAGAGAGAGAGAGAGAGAGAGAGAGAGAGAGAGAGAGAGAGA
>NW_007883560.1:0-551 GCF_000696425.1 Galeopterus variegatus
ACTACACTAACAGAGTGTTAGTATACTAAGAGTGGATTACAGCTGAAAGAGCTGTAAAACATAGACCTTTTCTGAGAAGGAGTATTTATGAAGACCAAAGCCAAGAGAAAAGACAAAAACGAAAACATTGGGGGAAAGTGATGACTGTGATATCTACAGCTACAGCAAACATTAACACAACCCACCTCCTAGCCATATTAATATATAACCTTATACTAAAGGCTTTTTAACTCAGTTCTTATATCCTGATACACAATACCCAACTTTAAACAAAACATTACAAGACATGGTAAAGCAAAGGAAAATACATTGTCTGAAGAGACAAGAAAAGAATCAGAACCAGATTCAGGTATGTTTCGATTATGTAAGTACAAATGGGTAATGTATGGGTAATGCAAGCAGAAAGATGAAAACTTTAATAAAGAATAAAAGAAAATGCTAGAAATTAAAAAAAATGTCAAATAAAGGTAGTCTTTGATGGTCCTAAACAATAGACTTCACAAGGCTGAAGAAAGAATCAGTTAGCTTGAAGACGAATCTATAGTAACTTC
>NW_007883562.1:0-551 GCF_000696425.1 Galeopterus variegatus
TGGAGGAAGAGCCTGAAACTCTCAGTTCATCTGTATAGGAATAGCAATGTCTCAGCAAGAGCTGCAGAAATCTGAGTGGACCCCCATCTTCTACTTCCAAAGAGCAAGCCTTGTAGAGAGTAAACTCCAATTTGCCCTTTCATTCCAGAAGCCCAGGATCATAAGATCTCAGAATGGGAGATGCTTTAGACTCTCAACTAGCTTAACTTCCCAACTGGCTCACAAATCCATGCTGAAATTTCCTGCTGGAGCCCAGGGGCTAAGAGGAGGGGCGTGGAGGCAACAAGTCCAGGGCAAGGAAGCAAGAGAAGGGGGGCACAGCCGGTAGCCCGCGGGTCTTTTCCGTCTGCTCCGAGCACACAATCCCATCCCACTTCACCTGGGAAAGCTTGAGACTCGCCCCCAACCCTTCAGGGAGAGGCAGGGATAGGTCAGGGATGGTGGAGTGAGAGGAAGAACGGGAAAGGAAGGAGGCAGAGAGGGCAGAAGGCAAATGAAGTCAGACGGGCCCTGCGCTCATGACTGGCAATGTCGGGGACAGGGCTCATTAT
>NW_007883563.1:0-551 GCF_000696425.1 Galeopterus variegatus
CAAAAGTCACAGTAATCTACAATATTAACAGGGTAAAGGAGAAAAATAGATGGCCATCAATTAACAAAGAAAAAGCATTTGCCAAAACTAAACACCTATTCATGATTTAAAAAATAAAAACTTTCCAAAATGTAGGAATAGAGAGGAATTTTCTGAACTTATTAAGGAGCATCTACACACACACATGCACGCACGCACATACACCCTATAGCTAACATATGTACAGGTAAAAGACAGAATGCTTTCCCTCTAAGATTGGGAACAGGGCAAGGATATCTGGTTTTACCACTCTGATTCAGCATAGTGCTGAAAATTCTACCCAGTTTGATAGACAAGAAAAGGAAATAAAGGGGATACAGAAGGGAAGAAATGAAACTGTATTTGCAGATGACATGATTGCCTACAAAAAATATTTCAAGAATCCACAAACACACACACACTTAGAACACCTGTGTGAGTTCATCAAGGTCATAAGATATAAGATCAATTTAAAAAATTAAATTAAAATTAAAATCAAATTAAATTGATTAAAAAATCAATTAAATATCTAT
>NW_007883564.1:0-551 GCF_000696425.1 Galeopterus variegatus
TCTGTCTACATTTGGATCCTGGCTCTACCTGCTACAAGCTGTGTGATCTTGAGCAAAGTACCTAACCTCACTTTTCCTCATCTGTAAAGTGGGAGCAATAATGGCATGTACGACAGAAAAATAGGGTTGAAATCAAGATTTAGTGAGATAATGGAAAGTCCTAAGATGAGTGCCTGGCACAAAGTAAGCTCTCAAAAATATTAATTACTATTATTATTATTATTATTATCTTCATATTATAGACAATAAAACTCACTGGGCTTTACAGCAATGTAAAGTCTCTTGCTCAAACTCCTACACCAAGGAAGTGGGAAGACCAGAATAGGAATTGCAGTGTTTTGGTCTTACCTGGCCCCTTAAGCTCACTGTCACTCTCCCAGGCATTCACCCTTGGGAGTTAGGCTCAGACATTACTTTCTCAGGAAAGCTGTCCCAACTCCAAACTCTCCCCTACCCTACCAAACTAGGCCCAACTCCCATGGTCTTCCCCACCCCCCCGCCCCAGTGCTCCATGCTTTTCATTCCTAGCATTTATCATACTTAAAATGATA
>NW_007883565.1:0-551 GCF_000696425.1 Galeopterus variegatus
CCATTTCCTGTGACTCTGATCCATTGTTACTTTCGTCTCACTTTTTTCTAATTATTATGGAACAGAGATTTCTACTATGACAAATGCTCTCCTTCCACCAAGAATTTGAAGGTACAAGAAATAAAGTAATTCTTTCACTTAAACTCATTAATTCAGTATTTATTGGATGAGGACAGAATGTCTCCTAGGCTTACTTAGTGTTATTAAAATTGTAAAGAAATGATACACTAACTTAAGACCCAGGGATAACAGAACAGAGTAGTATTTAAAGAAGCAAATTTTGTGAGGCTCTGACAGCACTGTCATAAAGGAAGGAGAAAGAGAGATTGAATGATTCCTGGCTGGTGTGTGTGTGTGTGTGGGGGGGCAACCTTGTAAATTTAGTTAATAAGAGCCTACCATCTATTAACTGTAAAGTCCAAAATAATAAGCAATGCATTTAGCAGTCATTTCAGAGGATGCATTTTTAAATACATATTCTTGGCCAATATTTTTTTTTCACTATTATATCGTCTAAACAACAAACTCTAAGAGTAGTATAATTTTTCAGA
>NW_007883566.1:0-551 GCF_000696425.1 Galeopterus variegatus
GAGCTCTGCTGCCAGCCTGCTTCACAAAACTGCAGAACACACTAAAGCAATTAACTAGAAAGATACATGGGTGCAGGTGTACACTAACTCCACCCATCCAACTTGTTTACAAGAAATGTGCTGCTCGACCCCCCAGCAAGACCAGGGCCCTGAGAGCCTGACTAAATTATTGTATTTTCCCCCCACACAGTAATTTATTTCATCCTTACATTGATTCTTTTATATTTTACAATGACTTTAACCTTCTAAGTTTATTATATAAACATTTTTTAAAAAAATTTACTGAACAAAACTTTTTTTTTCTCTGGAGAAAAAAATAAAAAATTTACTGAACAAAACTTTCTTTTTCTCCGGTTACCATGGAGAAAAAAATCTATTAATCACAAATAGCTGATCTTTTTAAAAATTATAATTGGGGATTAGAGAAAAAATTTGTAAAGTGGGAAAAAATTGCTGAGGCAGGATTAGTGAGTTTAGAATATAAGAATGGGGAAGACAAATTATTCAGCGAGAGTTACAGGTCTAGGTTCATTCTTCTACATATGGATATC
>NW_007883567.1:0-551 GCF_000696425.1 Galeopterus variegatus
CACAGGAGAAAAGAGGAGAAACAACCAGCCACTTCAAAGTAATTCAAGAATTGATGAAAGAAAGGGGAATAAAGAGATAAGATGCGGGGGTGGGGAGGATTTCCAGATGTCTCAGTCTAAAAAATGCAGTGGAGGTAACGTATGGATGAATGTTTTATTATGTTTATTGAAATTGCCCTGAGAGTGACAGTGGTCCTTACAGAGAATGAGCAGTGACAATAACCACATTGTGTTTTGATGTCTTAAATGAGGTCCTAATTTTCCTCATGAGAAGATTTTACGAAGCATGTACATTTTTATTACATTTATTAAAGTTGCTTCATTAGGTGTGTTTTTGGAGTAAAATGTCTATAAAAATAATATGGTACAAAGATCATAGGCTTCAGGGTTTTCTTTCCGTGAGTATCACTAATAGGTCAACATTGGAACAGTCATAGTAATGATCTTAATTTCAGCTTTTGCCATGGGCTGAAATTTCAGCTTTAATACAATTAAAATTGTATTAAAATCTGTGAATGCGTTTGAATCCATTGCATAAAAACTTCCTAATA
>NW_007883568.1:0-551 GCF_000696425.1 Galeopterus variegatus
ACTTAATTGTTCAATATACATTTACTGAGCACCTACTACATACCAGGCACTAGTAACACAGGTAAAGAGTACATTGGTAAAGCTTAAATTCAGATTGGTCTTAAAAAATGACTTCTACCTGGCCCCTGGGACCACTATATCTTCTGAAGAAATCTTCGTGTTAATAAGGGAGAAATTTTGTCTTAAAAAAAAAAATGCCCCGGGTTACGATGATTTAAAAAAAAAAAAATTAACATTTGTGAGGCTTATTGGAATAGTGGTGAAAGGACTGGGTTAGGAATAAGGAAAACTAGCTCTTGTCCTATTATTTATTAGGTATGTGACCTTAAGCAAATTTGACTTCTCTGGTCCTAACTCTTCCTGGGTAAAATGTTAATTCGGCTACAATTATAGAATATTAGAGCCAACAGAACAGAGTTCATCTAGTGCTGTGCTTTTCAAAGTCCTTAGTTCAAATGAAAATATGTAGCAGCTCCAATGTAAAACTTACAAAAGGAGAGTCACTTTGACAGTCTCCAGAATCTCACTCACGCCCTTCCCTCCACCACTGT
>NW_007883569.1:0-551 GCF_000696425.1 Galeopterus variegatus
TGTTCAAACAGGATAGAAGATAAAAGGCAGAAATTTAGAAGGAAATGTAAATGGATCAACCTAATGAAGCTGGGGGGATTCCTGGGCCTCCCTCACTTTGCCACTGAGTTTAATTTAACAAGCCTGTATTGAATTCAGAAGAGCTTCTCAAGAGGTAGCCATGTCTGGGTGATTTGGAGAAGCTGTTCTTCGTCAAGCTGCCCAAAGAATTTCGCTCTTCAATTCTGTGGCATGCTTGGGGTCTTGGGAAAGAAGTCTTCCAACCTCATCCATTCAAAACATTTTTTTAAAAAATTGTGGTAAAATACACACGACATAACATTTACCATCTTAACCATTTTTAAGTGTATGGCTTAGTAGTATTAAGTATGTTCACATTGCTGTGCAATCATCACCACCATCCATGTCCAGAATTCTTTCATCTTCCCAATCTGAAACTCTGAACTCATTAGATACTAACTCCCTATCGCCCAAACCCCCAGCCCCTGGCAACCATACTCTGCTTTCTGTCTCTATGAATCTATCTGCTCTAGGTACCTGATATAATTGGA
>NW_007883570.1:0-551 GCF_000696425.1 Galeopterus variegatus
GAGCCTCCATCACTTTTTTCTTCTACGTAGGAATGTTAACGAACATAAAATCATTGCAGAGCTCCCACAGCAGCCAAAACCTCTGCTCAGATCTGAGATCATAGTGAGCATATGTAGGCTTTTTGCCAAGGGCCTCTTTCTTTCTCAAACCTATTCTCACATTTGTAAGGCTTCTGGTGAAAGACACACAGGGCAAAAGAAGTTCCAACCTACAAGGGCAGTGAGGGAAGCACTGTAAAAACCTTGAGCACAGACAAGGGCGCCTTGGTAGGGTCATACCGTTCAAAACACAAAATTACGTTGTGACCCATTAATTGTATGTGCATCTGTTGGGGTCGAGCTAGTGGAGAACACATACACACACCTATGCCACCTTCCCCTTTTCTGAGATACTTGGTCAGAGGTACACGGACCCATGTGACATGAATTTAAAACGGCACTTAGTGATTCATTATCAGTTAAACACCTGAGCAGCAGCCCTAATTTAGGTCTGTCATGGGCTCCCTACCCCCACCAAAATGGACTCTCAGTTCCTGTTGAACAGCACTAAA
>NW_007883571.1:0-551 GCF_000696425.1 Galeopterus variegatus
CTCACCACTCCTGGTTAACATAGTATAAGAAGTATTAGCTAGAGTAATCAGGCAAGAGAAAAAAATAAAGGACATCCAAATTCAAAACTATGAACTCAAATTGTCCCTGTTTACAGATGGCATGATCCTATATATGGAAAAACCCATAACCTCTACCAATAAACTCCTAGAGCTGATAAATAAATTCAGTAAAGTTGCTGGGCACAAAATCAATATACAAAAATCAGTAGTATTTTTATACTTCAACAATGTGCTAGAAGAAAAAGAAGTCAAGAAAGCAAACCCATTTACAATATTTACAAAAGAAACCCACAAAACCCTAGGAGTAAATGTAAACAAGGTGGAAGATGTCTACAATGAGAACTACTAATCACTGCTGAAAGAAATTAAAGAGGACACCAAAAAAATAGAAAGACATTCCACGTTCATGGATTGGAAAAATTAACATTGTGAAAATGGCCATACCTCCCAAAGTGATCTACAGATTCAATGCAATCCCACCAAAATACCAATGACACTCTTCTCAGAAATGGAAAAAACAATTCTAAAAT
>NW_007883572.1:0-551 GCF_000696425.1 Galeopterus variegatus
CCCGCCTTCTCCTGAGCCCCAGTCCCGCCCCTGCTCACACACCCGCCATGGCTCCCCATGGTCTCCTAGGTGGAGGCCGGGGCACCGGGCGAACCCCTGCTGGGTCACCACGGAATCTGTAAACACAAAACCCAGCCTCTTAGGTCAGTCCCAGGCCCTGCCCCCATTCCACCACTCAACCTTGTAGCTTCAGTTTCCCTAGCTGTGGTCTGGGCTACGATGACGTCCTCTGCCTCTTCAGGTCATGGTACAGATGAACGCTAGGCTGTCACTCACTAAGCGCTCAGCAGCACGCAGGAGAGGGGCAGGGACCTGAAATGGCAGCTCCCGTTTCTCTCCCGCAGGATCCACTGGCCGGCACCCAGGCAGGAGTGGCCAAAACCGTAATGTGAGAGCAGAAAACCCCCTCTCCTTTGCAGGAAACTGAAACTGAAAGTCTAGGCCGTCTCCTGCCTGTCAATGCCCCAGCCAAGGGCTTCAAAAACTGCAGGTCAGGGCCGGCCCGGTGGCGCACTGGATAAGTGCGCCGCTTGGGAAGCGCTGCGGCGCTC
>NW_007883573.1:0-551 GCF_000696425.1 Galeopterus variegatus
AACAAAGGTGAAATAAAGATGTTTTCAAGCCAACCAAGATTGAGAGCATTTGCTGCTAGAAGACCCACGCAAGAAAGACTAAAGGGAGTTTCTCATGGCAAAAAGAAAATGATCCCAGACACAGGACCAGAAATACATTAAGCAGCAGAGAGCAAACATATGAATCGATTACAGGAAATACTCACTGCTTAAAACAACGTCAGTCTGCATTTACAACATGCAAAGAAGTGAAACATATAACAATAATAGCAAAGGGTGGGAAAGGTAAATGCCGTAAGGCTCAAACATTAGCAGGGAAGTGGTAAAAGTTGAGGTGGGCTGTCATAAACAAGCATGTTATAATCTCCAGAGTAACGACAAGAACATTATCAAGAGAAACAGTAATGAGAGGACAAAGCAGAAGAATAGAAATACCTAATTAATCCAAAACAAAGCAAGAAAAAAAGGGGGAAAAGGTAGGACAAATTGAAAACAAATAGTAAGATAATAAGTTTAAAACCAACCAACAAGAATATCAGTACTTATATTAAATATAAATAGAACAAACACTT
>NW_007883574.1:0-551 GCF_000696425.1 Galeopterus variegatus
CACTTCTCACCTGGATATGGCCAATATTAGGACCCCTCGCTGTTATATTTATAGCCTGTCTCTTATGCCCTGCATTATAAAACTCATTCAAACTCAACTTGGAAGAATCTCTAACCAAACTTTTAACCAGCTTTTACTCAGAAATTACCCGCTCCTGGCCACCGAGGATCCTACCTGCCCTTCACCAGATCAGCTAACCCGCTGTTAAAATGGACCTGCCTCGTTGGTGGTCCCTGTTCCTGGAAGCTTTGGCCACGGACGCCTGGATGCTCTCCCCTACACACTGGACTCAACAAATCACTGACCTGTGGCTTCAGAAAACCTTTCTAGAGTTCTCCCCCTTCAAAATTATCTTATTCTCTACCCTCTTTTGGGTCCTGTTACAAAATCCCCAATCTCCTCCCAATTCCTCTTCCCCTACTACGCCCCCATCCAGCAGGAAGTAGCTCAAAGATTACGACGACCCATTCCCACAACAGAGTAAAAAGGAAGGAATGTAAGGATACCATGGGCACTCAAGCGGAGGGGGAGGGGGAAAGCATTCCCTAGCA
>NW_007883575.1:0-551 GCF_000696425.1 Galeopterus variegatus
ATTTAGAACTGGAAGGCACCTTGAGAAATCTCTATATCCAAACTCATTTTATAAAAAGGGAAAGTCATGTGAATAAGTTCTGGAGATTGCATGTATAGCACGGTAACTATAGATAATCATACTGTACTGCGTACTTGAAATTTGCTGAGAGGGTAGGTCCTAAATGTTCCCACTAGGAAAAAAATAGTAATGGTGAGATAACAGATGTGTTAAATATGTTGATGGTGATAATCATTTCACATTGCATATGTAGATTAAATCATCAAGTTGTATACCTTAAATCTATACAATTTAAAAAAGGGGGGGGGAGCCAGAACCAGAAAGGTAAAATGACACTGCCCAAGGTCATTCAGCTCATCAACGTCCTGGAGAGCCAGAGCCCCTATCTCCTGACTCAGCTCAATGCTCCCCACATGATGGTAACGCTGCTTCTCAGGAGCAGTGACAGAAAACCCACTAAACTGTTACCAGAAACAAAAAAAGCCAAAAAAAAAAAAAAAAGAGTGAGAGTTCCTGTAATCAAACAAATCAAAGAACATGAGTATATGAGT
>NW_007883576.1:0-551 GCF_000696425.1 Galeopterus variegatus
TAAAAAGAAAGAAAAGAGCAAAAGAGAGAACTACTGGGAAGGAAAAAGCAATTCAGCTTGGTAACTGGTTAGATACAAAAGCAACAGAAAGGAAAGAGTCAAAGATTTCACCACAGTTTTCATTGTAGACGGTAACAGTGCCTCCATGCTCTGAAGGAGAGAAATTTGAAGGGAAAAAAAAGCCAACTAATTTGATTGGTAGTTACGTTTAGTATGAGATGTGTCTGAGATATCCAAATGAAGCTATTCTGTGAGAGTCAGAGATTTTTGACCTGTAATTTGCAGAAAATGCCATACACAGGTTTTGAAGACAGCCACATAAAGGAACTGCCTAGATGGCATCTTTCTACCTGAAATCCTAATCAAGAGCCTAGCACATATTAGGTCCTCAATAAAAGTTCAAGGAATGAGGGAATGAATCAGTGAATGAATGAATGAACGAGTGAATGAATGAGTGAGATTTCTCTGTAGAAAAAGTTAGACAGCTATGGGTTAAACCTTAGGTATAATGCACAAATTTAAAAGTGTTACTAAAAGAGAGATTTGTACAG
>NW_007883577.1:0-551 GCF_000696425.1 Galeopterus variegatus
AATAAGATAATAAATATTATATAATTTAGCATTTTCTTTTAGCCTTAACTGCCATGAATTATATTCAAATGCATTACTCAAGTCTAAAAAATAGCTCATCTCTGGTACCTGATAATGTCCACTCCTCCTGGTTACTGTATTTATCTATTTTACATGAGTTTTAGTTTTATAAGCTCTTTCAGTAAACAGAAGGGCAATCACTCAATTACAAAAACAATCATATTATGCTATTATTGTTGTATTTAAACTTTTTTCTGCTAATGATGATATTATCACACTCCCTTCTAATGAGAGAAAAATCAGATCACTGGAGTCATTACCTAATGAATCTGAAAGGAGCTTTTCTTTATTATCACCAGTTTCCACAGCTCTGCCTAATTTAAAAAATGGAAAGATTGATTAGCATCCTTTTACTTATTTAATTTTCTTTGAGTTATACAGTTATACTATTACTGATTGCTTAATTTGTATGTTCATCCAGAGCTCATGGATAAGTGTGTGTGTGTGTGTGTGTGTGTGTGTGTGTGTGTGTGTGTGTGTGTGTGTGTGTG
>NW_007883578.1:0-551 GCF_000696425.1 Galeopterus variegatus
CTATGAATCTTAATAATTCCTCATATTTAATGAGTCACTTTTTCTCTTGCTGCTTTCTAAATTCTTTCTTCGTCTCCAGCTTTTGACAGTTGGACTATGACATGTCTAGGTGTGAATCTATTTGAGTTTAGCCTACCTGGAGTTTGTTGACCTACTGGGATGTGTAAATTGTTTCTCATCAAATTTGAGAAGTTATTTTTTCAGATATTTTGTCTTTCCCATTTTCTCTCTTCTCTTTTTCTGAGACTCCCATTATGCATATGTTAGTACACTAGTTGAGTTCTAAACGGTTTGTAAGGATCTGTAATTTTATTTCACTCTTTTCACTTCCTGTTTATCAGACTGGATAGTTTCAGTGGAGCTATCTTCAGGGTCACAAATTCTTACTTGTACATGTTCAATCTGCCATTGAGCTCCTTTAGGGAAGTTTTCGTTTCAGTTATTAATTTTTTTAACTCCAGAATTTATATTAGGTCCTATTTGATAATTGCTATCTCTTTATTGCTATTCTATAATTGGTGAGACATTATTTTCTTACTTTTTAAAATGAT
>NW_007883579.1:0-551 GCF_000696425.1 Galeopterus variegatus
TTAAAAACTGGCTAAACCCAATGGAATCTCTATGTTTATGTCAATAACTATAATATGCTTAAGACCTAATTAGTTAAAACAGAGACAAGTTCTTCACTATACTTTGAATAGAATTCAAGAAATACTTATTTAAGTTAAGTGAATAAATGAAGTTTAATTGTCATCCTTGTTGCTTTTTTGGATTATTTTAATTTCTGGTTTAATCCAGTTGCTATTCCCTTTTATTAGTCTGTATGAGATTAGATTATTTCATGATTTATTATTTAAATATTAAATGTAGTATTAAATAGCTGGATAATATTTGGTCCATTTAAATAAACTGCATGTTATAAATTTATGTTGATATTCATTTTCACCTTTTATATTAAACTTTTAAGCAATCACTAGGCTTAAACAGTAAAGATGTCTCCTGGATTTTTAGTATCATTTTGTTTATGGAAATCAACTTTTTTTTTTTATTTTTAGGTCATGAAAGCAAGAATAAAGTTACTTTTGGCAGCTCTATGCAAACAATAAATAGATTTATTCTGTCCCATGATTAGACAGACCTA
>NW_007883580.1:0-551 GCF_000696425.1 Galeopterus variegatus
GACGGGAGCGCCGCCGCGCTTCCCAAGCGGCGCACTATCCAGTGCGCCACCGAGCCGGCCCATGGATTTCATACTTTTTTATGGCTAAGAAGTATTCCACTGTGTATATATACCACATTTTCCTTATGCAGTTGTCTGTTGATGGACATTTAGGTTGGTTCCATATCTTGGCTATTGTAAATAGAGCTACAATGAACATGGGAGTGCAGGTATCCCTTCAACCTCATGATTTCCAACGTTTTAAAATTATTGACACATAATGGCATATATTTGTGCCCACCCTTATAGACCACGTTCTTTTTTTGTATCACAAAATTTTTGTTTAAGTATTTCACGTATTCAACATCTGAAGATTCTTCTGAATCATTTTTAAACATTAGAACTTACGCATAACATAAGAATGACTCATGGATTTTGTAACACATACTCAACATCTTGACCTCATTTGTACCTTTAGAATTGACAGTATAATTTTTAGAAGTGTCTTAGAATACCAGGGTTTCATTTGCATTTCCCACTTGATAATGCTCAGAGTTCTTCCCCTTAATTGA
>NW_007883581.1:0-551 GCF_000696425.1 Galeopterus variegatus
GTGGAAAAGCCTGGAGGGTCAGGAAGAGATTTGTGACAGGGGCAGAGTCACCACAGACAGCCTTTGCTAGAGCAATTTCCAGCCAAAATTTTGTGTTGAAGTTGCAGCACAGAAACCCCACCAGGGCCATTCCTAGTGCAGCCATGGGAGTGAGACCACAACTGAGACTCCAGAATTATAGAGCTTCCAGCCTGCAATGCCAGCCTGGAAGAGCTGAAATGTGGGCTGAGCCCTGGAAAGCTGTAGGGGCCAGGTTGCCAGAGGACTTGGAGGCCAAACCCCCACACCAGTGTGCAGAGGATGTGGGGCATGCAGTCAAGGGAGATTATTCTTCAGTTTTAAGATTTAATGTCTCCCTTGCTGGGTTTCAGCCATGCCCTGCTAAAAACTCAAGAGGAAATTCTTTATACTTTCAGGAAATGATGTGGGATGATTATTGGAATTCACAGGAAGTAATAAAGGCATCAAAAATCGTAGAGAAAGAAGCTACAAACAAAATAATATTTCATTTTATATGGAGTCCAAGCCCAGGAAAACCCAAACTATTGTGA
>NW_007883582.1:0-551 GCF_000696425.1 Galeopterus variegatus
GGAAAAAAATTAAGAATGAAAATATGCATAATGAATAGATTAACTGCCTAGCAATTGGGTTACATTGCCTCCCTGATGCTGTGGGGCCCAGCTAATCTCTTAGAAGGCAAGTTTCTTAAATACATTGCTAGACCAACTGGAAAATTAACTAGGGTGTTGACTGGAAAGATCTCATTTCCATGCAAAACTTGCCAAGTAGAAATGAAAGAGGTGTCCAACAACACATTTTTCAAAGACTGTCAGCTTTTGCTGGACCTTTTTATGTAAATGAGATTTTCCAGGGAAAAAAAGAACAAAAAAGTTTCCTTAGTCATTTAAAACGAAAGAAAAAAAGAAAGAAAGAAACATTAAACAAGACAGTGGTTAGCTCAAATGACAACTTCTGCAAATAGTCTGCCTTAATTCCTCTGGCTGAAATAATTTTCTCAGTGTTTAGTTCTCTTAATACCCCGTTTTATCTCTCTCTAACCTAACTCAAACTGATTTAGGGAAAAAGGGGGAAATATTGGCACATACACCTGAACATCTCAGGTGTAATGGTTCAGGCACAG
>NW_007883583.1:0-551 GCF_000696425.1 Galeopterus variegatus
GGGAAATGAAACAAGTAGCATTATAAAACTGTAAAGGTTGTACCTGCAAAGGGAAAGTTAAGGAACACTGATGACCAACAGAATAATTAAAAGACAAAGCAGGAAAAGCAACAGGGACAGGCTGTCCTACTATCAGACAGAGCCAACAATTTTGAGCAAGATCAGGATTGGTGGGATTAAGCAACTTATGAGTTGCATAAAGAAGGTTGGAGGCCTGAGGATCAAGCTCTAAATCACCCCTGTTCTTGGGCAGGGCCAGGGGGTGATAGGTAAGTTGAGGGAACAAAATGTTATGCATTTCTTGAATTTTTGTTTCCACTTTTAGAATTCTAGTTTGGTCTTGAGGGCCTCCTCCATCAGATATGTGAACGAGGGGAGTGGTGGACCAACAAACAGGTTGACCTACTGAACCTGCACAAGAGGCTTGGGCGTACTTATTCGAGGCAAGCCCGACAGCAGGAGGAGGACCTGCAAGATCCCCTCCAAAAGCCCCCACATAATTTTTAATTAGGGTGGCTGTGAAGTATGTTTGGTTTCCAGAAGGGCACAAT
>NW_007883584.1:0-551 GCF_000696425.1 Galeopterus variegatus
GGATGGCTATTATGAAAAAGACAAAAGGCAAGTATTGGTGAGTATGTGGAGAAATTGAAACGCTTGCACTCTTTTGGTGGGAATCCAAAATGATGCAGACAAAATGGAAAACAGGTGGAGGTTCCTCGAACAATTGAATCTAGGATTAGCATAGGATCAAGGAACCCCACTTCTGGATGTTTATCCAAAACAATTGAAATCAGGACCTTTTAAATTCAATCCTACATAGCTTTCTTAAGCAGCCTCAATCTCTCTCCAGCATTTTCCCAATTCTGTTTCATTTTTAGTTATAACAAGGGTTGGCAAACTTTTTTCCATGAAGGACCAGATAGCCAACATATTAAGCTTTGCAGGCCACAAAGCTTTAGTTGCAACTTCAGTCAATCCTCCTTACTTGCTAATTCTGCATTTATGAAGTTTTCTACTCACTGAAATTTACTTGTAACTCCCAAATTAACAGGTGCTTGATTTTTTTCAGTCATTTGCAAACATAGGTAGAGCAGTAAAAACTTTGAGTACTCCAACACACATTTCCTAACTGAGGTCAAACA
>NW_007883585.1:0-551 GCF_000696425.1 Galeopterus variegatus
GTGGGAAGAGGAAATGGAACGATGCTCTGCTGACAACTGGCGTCCCTGCCGTCCATCTTCAGAAGAGACTGCAATGCAGTGAGGGCCGTGGTCGACTGAGGAGCTGAACTGAAGAAGACGTCGTCCTCCTGGGGCTCGTTATGGATACGCCATGCTGCCAAGTACCCCAGGGGCTACACGATGCACGTGTAGTAAGGAGGCACCAGAGACCAGAGGGAGAGCTCTGGCGTCACAGAGCCTGGGTCCAAAGCCAAGCCGGGCCACCGCCATCTGTGTCACCCAACGGACTGAGGCCTAAGTGTTCCTTAACCACATGTGAGAACACAAGTGCAGAGAGCCCGCCTGCCGGGACGGGACACCAGGGTGCGACCTCCAGCTGGGTCAGGGCACCGCATCCTGATGGGGCAGCTCCTCAGCCCCGCTGGTCAGGGCGGCCCTGGAGAAGGCGCCTCAGTCCAGGGTAGCAGGGACGCTGGGGTGGGGACGGGGGGAGGGTCAGGGCGGTCCTCTGAGGACCCCGACTTTGTCTGGTTGCTCCCGAGCTTGGCTTC
>NW_007883586.1:0-551 GCF_000696425.1 Galeopterus variegatus
ATATCCCAACCTTGCTTTACTGTCTTCAAAACATGGAATCAGGAGTTTTTTATTTTTATTTATATTTATTTATTTATTTTTGTCTTTCTTCGTGTCTGGCAACGGATCGCAACCCTCAGTGTCACGCCCGTACCGGACCGGGACCGGCAATGGGATTGCAACACTCGGTGCTGCGCCCACACCTCGCTCAGCCAGTGAGTGGGAACCGGTCTGTATGTGGGATCCGAACCCTCTCTTTTCTGAGGAGATCCCAGGGCACGGAAGAAACGAGGTGAGAAAACTCATTCTGTGCACGCTTTGGGAGGGATACTTTCTGAAGGGCTGCGAGCCAAATCCGGGAATCTCCGCCACAGTCATGGGTCGTGTGGCTGCCACATGCCCCTCCAGCAGTGTCCGCTGTGGGAACAAGGGGGCATCCTTCTCTCTGTGGGCAGGAGGGGTCTGCTCCAATCTACGCTTCAGGCTTCTTGAATCTGAGGCAGACAATGCTGTTGGCCTGTTGTGAGTTTGTTTGGATATGGCTACAGCAAGAATCAAATGATCTGCACACA
>NW_007883587.1:0-551 GCF_000696425.1 Galeopterus variegatus
CTGATTTACTGTTTATCTTCCTTGTTTGGTGGTTTCTTGAGATGGCAGATATACTTTTTTTTCCCTCTTTATTGTTAGCATTTTTGTTTTACTGGTGAGATTTGTTCTTTCTTGACTATTCATTGTAGTGATGGTTGTTTTTCAGGTACCAGACCCAGTACTCCTTTGAGAATTTCTGGTAAGGCTAGTCGTGTGGTAGTGAACTCCCGCAGTTTTTGTTTGTCTGAGAAATAAACTATTTGTTTTTCATTTCAGAAGGATAGCCTTGCTGGGTAAAGTATTTGTGGCTGGCAATTTCTGTCTTTTAGTTTTTGAATATATATCCCATTCTCTTCTGGCTTTTAGGGTTACCAATGAAAAGTCTGATGTTGGTCTGATAGGGGCTCCTTTATAGGTGACTTGATGCTTCTCTCTTGCAGCTTTTAAGATTCTCTTTCTGTCTTTGAGTTTTGCCAATTTGACTATGACATGTCTTGGAGAGGACTGTTTTGGGTTGAATATGTTTGGGGATCTTTGAGCATCCTGAATCTGAAGATCTGTATCTTTCCCTA
>NW_007883588.1:0-551 GCF_000696425.1 Galeopterus variegatus
GGGAGCGCCGCTGCGCTCCCAAGTGGCGCACTGTAGCAGTGCGCCACCGGGCCGGCCCCTTTATTGGAAGCTTTTGATTGCTGGTTTACTCTTTACTTGTTATAGTGCTGCTGAAATTTTCCTTTTTTACAATTTTTTTTTATTTTTTACAATTTTTTTTTTTGGCAACTGGCTGGTAAGGAGATCCAAACTCTTCATCCTGGTGTTATCAGTGCCATGCTCTAACCAAGTGAGCTTAACTGACCAGCCCTCTGTTTTTTGAGTCAGTTTAAGGAACTTGTGCATTTCTAGGAATTTGTACATTTCATCTACATTACTTAATTCATTGGCAAACAATTTTTCATATTATTCTCTTATAATTACTTTTATTTCTGTGTTGTTGGTAGTAATGTCCCCTCTATCATTTCTAATTTTAGTTATTTGCATCATATCTTTCTTTTTTTGTTTGTTTAGGGAAAGGTTTGTCAATTTTGTTGATATTCTCAAAGAAATAACTTTTGGTTTTATTGATTCTATTGTTTTTCTACTGTCTGTTATTTTATTTATCGCCA
>NW_007883589.1:0-551 GCF_000696425.1 Galeopterus variegatus
TTTGGGTAGTATGGACATTTTCACAATGTTGATTCTTCCAATCCAAGAGCATGGAATGTCTATCCATCTATTTGTGTCCTCTTTAATTTCCTTCAGCAGTGATTTGTAGTTCTCATTGTAGAGGTCTTTCACCTCCTTGGTTAAATTTATTCCTAAGTATTTTTGTGTGTGTGACTATTGTAAACAGGCTTGTTTTCTTGATTTCTTTTTCTGCTAGTTTATTGTTAGAGTATAAAAATGCTACCGATTTTTGTGTGTTGATTTTGTATACTGCAACTTTACTTAAATTGTTTGTCGGCTCTAAGAATTTTTTGGTAGTCTTTAGGTTCTTCTATATACAGGATCATGTCTCTTGTGAACAGGGACAGTTTGACTCTGTCTTTTCTAATCTGGACTCCCTTTACTTTTTCTTTTGCCTGATTCCTCTGGCTAGTACTTTGAATACTATGTTAAATAAGAATGGTGAGAGGGCATCCTTGTCTTGTACCTGTTCTTCTTTTTTTTTTTGTCTTTTTCCGTGTCCGGCAACGGATCGCAACCCTCAGTGTCGC
>NW_007883590.1:0-551 GCF_000696425.1 Galeopterus variegatus
TAAACTCCCATGGCTACTTCATCTCTCTTTTTAGTGACACACATTATAGTTATAATTTCTCGTTCTGTGTGTGTCATTGGTGTACAACTGTAAACTCCATAATGGCCGGTACCATTTCTGTTGTCTTTTCTAGCTTATCCGCAGTGCCTAGCACAGTTTAGCACATAGAATATTGACAGGGCAACTATAGGCCTTTGGGATCATCCCAGACTACAACTGCTGCCTCAAGTAATTATTAATAGTGCCTTTCACTTTTCTTCACCCAAATTGAGTTATAAACTGTATGAATACCCTAATTATTGGCTGATTGACTTATTGAACCAAAATGCCTAATTTACTGACTCCCTCTATTCCGGGTCTTAAAATCTCATTGAGACCCCTAGTTTCTTTGATCCCTCTTGTTTTCTTCTAGTTTATAAACTCTCCTCCGACCTCTTTTAGCTTTATCTCTGACCTAGCTAGTTTAGGGTCTTTCTTAAAAAGGATCCTAAATTTCACTATCCCCCTTTTTTCCCTGCCTTACAACTTGCAAGTCTCTAGATTTGAAAAAA
>NW_007883591.1:0-551 GCF_000696425.1 Galeopterus variegatus
GGCTAGAGGCAGCCCCTCCCAACCTCCTTTGGACCCCGTGGGCAGTACCAGCCCATGCATACCTTGACCTGTGCCAAGGTGAGCCCAGCAGCAACAGAACCATGTGGCTAGAGGTGGCCCTTCCCCCTCCTTGGACCCAGAGAGGAGTGCCAGCCAATTAGGTCTGACCCACTGAGGTGTTCCCAGCAGAACCGTGCAGTACTAGGGGCTCATTCTATGACCACAGATTCTGGAACAGGACCCAAGATGGTTTAATATAACCACCACCACACCTACTGTCAAACAAAGACAATTCAACACCACTGTAGCAACCAGGGCCACTCCACAGCCAACTTCAGTGTAATAAAAGAAGCGAAACTTCTACCAAATGACCAAATGTCAATGAAAAAATACTAGAAGTACAAACATACAAGAAGAAATGACACTACCAAAAGAAAACAGTAAATCTCCAAAGTTAGACTCCATAGAGCAGGGAATCCTTGAAATGCCTGAAAAAGAATTCTGAGCAATGATATTAAGAAAACTTGAAGATATAAATGAAGACTCAATTA
>NW_007883592.1:0-551 GCF_000696425.1 Galeopterus variegatus
TAGCTGTTCTCTTTACCATTGGTTCTCGGATAAAGATGACCGGTAATCACCAAATCTCCAGGGATCTATAAATATATAAATGCACGTACATCCTCCTAGACATAGTAGCCCCAGTTCAGTTGCTGACTTACTGTGTTTAAAAAATAAAATAATAAAAATCTCTGTGTGATTCTGACTAGTAACTTACTTAGAATGGACTCTGATTCGTAGAACCCACACTAGAGTTCACTGCTATATTATTATTTTCCTCTGGCCTGATTTCTTTGGGCTGATGCACCTGTCAGTTGTTGGTGCTGCCCACCCAAGGCAACCCCTCGTTCTGCTTATCTGTAATAGTAGCTGTATCTTAGGGCTGCTGTGAGGACTAAGCACTTAGAATGGCACCTGCCATAGGAGAGGCATTCGACAAACATATTCGCTTATCCTTTAGCATTTAAGATTGTTGGGAATTGGCCCCCACTCTAACCGCAAGAGATTGTGCTTAACACGGCTTCAATGATTGTTTGTACCGATCTTCAAAGGGATCAAACATAAAATTTCTGTTATTTCAT
>NW_007883593.1:0-551 GCF_000696425.1 Galeopterus variegatus
ACTTTACCAGGTTAGGGAATCCTCACTTGGTTTCCGTTTTATTAATTATTTTTTTATAAAGGGATGTTGAGTTTTGTCAGATGTATTTTAGGAACCTATGGAAATGATTATGATTTTTCCCTTTGGATTTTCTGATGGGATGAAATGTAGTAATCATGAGTATATCATTCCTAGTATGGAACCGTCCTTGCACTACTGGAATACATCCTACCTGGACAAAGTATACATTTCTTCTAATGTACTGCTGGATTCTGTTTCTCATATTTTATTAGCTTTTGTTTTTGGCTAAATATTTTTCAGAGATATTGGCCTATTGTTACTTTGGGGGACTAGGGAGGAGTTCCAATCTTTGATGGATTTTGGTATCACTGTTATTCAGGCTTCATTAAAAAAAAAAGACTTTGGAAGGTTTTGTTCTTCTGCAAAATTTTTCATCAATAAAATTCCAATACAAACAAGTAAAGCAGTTATTACTATAGGTTAGATAATGTATGTATTAAACAGGATTTTTGTGTTGATGTAGTAATCAACACATACACTTAGTCTCTAAG
>NW_007883594.1:0-551 GCF_000696425.1 Galeopterus variegatus
GCGGGAGTGCCGCCGCACTCCCAAGCGGCGCACTGTAGCAGTGCGCCACCGGGCCGGCCCATGAAATGTAATTTTAAAAGTTTACATTTTAAACTTTTAAAAACTTAAATGATTGCTATATAAAAAATAATTTTACTTAGTCAGATAAAACCTGCTGATAAAATCATTAGAGCATGGTGCTGATAACAACAAGATCCAGGGTTTGATCCCTGTACCCGCCAGCTGCCAAAACAAAAGAAAAAATTGTTAGAGATTCAAGGTCAATAGAAATGGTCTTACATAAACAATGTATGTTTCAAGCAGAATAAAACAGGCTTCTCCCTCTCTTCTGCTCTTTTTTACTTTAATGTCATTATTTTTCTTATTATAAAAGTAGCACATTCTTTTTAGAAAATTAAGGAAGACAGAAAAGCAAAATCAAGAACAAAAAAAATCATCTCTATTTCACCATTCAGAAAATCACCTAACATTCTGGTTTACTTCCAAATGAAAGAATTTTTTTTTCCTATATTTTACAATTGCTTTGGTTTGTGTCCCCCATTCCTTCACAT
>NW_007883595.1:0-551 GCF_000696425.1 Galeopterus variegatus
CCTGACACCACAAAATACTCATGTACCCATATACACACACATTTCCCCCAATATTCATTCTCATAAATCAGTTCTTTCCATACTTCAGGTGAAAGGAATTTTAGCTTGCTTATGAAATCCATCCAATTTTTACATTTCTTTGTTACTCGAAGAACATAGACCAGTATTTACACCATGTGCATGCACTCTCCAAAGTCTTTCTTCATTTGGGATGGCTTGATCCTGAGGCAATTTGGTTCTGCCATCAATTACCCCGAAACAACTAGCCAGTTACCGTATAATCTCCCTAATTCAAACCCTGTTCTTGAAACTCCACCTAGTTAAAAAGCTTGTTGTATCAACCTTGGAACCCTGTATTCCTAAAGCTATGGACTGATATCTTAGCAGTTGTAGGAACCTTCCAAGGTTCTTAAAATAGGGGTTTCTGGATCCTGGCCCCAAGACCATCCCAAGTAATTTTTTAAGGTGTGCTTTTTTAAAAAACAAAAATTAGAAGACTATTTTTTAGAACAGTTTTAGATTTATAGAAAAGTTGAGCAGATACTACAGAG
>NW_007883596.1:0-551 GCF_000696425.1 Galeopterus variegatus
TTTTTGCATTTTATCTGTTTTCTACTAATTTTTTCCTGTTAGTTTTAGTCTTTCCCCTTCATGTTAAAGAAAAATTGCTACATTGCTGGAGATTATCTCAGACAATAAAGCCAACTAAGTGTTAACTTTATCTGTTGACAGAACAACTAGAAGACAATTACAATTTCAGGGAATTGCTCAAAAATTGATTTATGTTTTCATTATTTTTAGAGTTAAATTCCATTCATCTCTGATCTTTAGAGCTTCATACTGAAACCCACCCCCAACTATATCAAGAATATAATAATTTTTAAATAAAAAAAGTGATATTCACTTTCATGAAGGAAACAAATAGCAAAATCAAGGAAAAAAACAAAAGTTGTTGGTACATGAAATAAAAGCATTATGGTATTATATTCTCAAATAAATCACTTTATTATTTCTACTAGTGTGTGGTTGAAGAGTATAGAAAATGGAAGAAAAAAAGAAGTGACTATAACTAATATTTATTGAGCCTCAATCATGAGCTAATGCATTGCACATTGTAATTGTATTTCATACAAAAACCACAC
>NW_007883597.1:0-551 GCF_000696425.1 Galeopterus variegatus
CTAGATTTTCAAATTTGTTGGCATATAGATGTTTATAGTAGTCTCTAATGATCCCTTGTATGCCCGTTGTAACATCACCTTTTTCATTTCTAATTTTTGTTATTTGGATCTTCTCTCTTCTTAGTTAATAGTGCTAAAGCTTTGTCAATTTTATTTATCTTTTCAAAAAGCCAACTTTTTGTTTCATTGATCTTTGGTAGTGTTTTTTGTGTTTCTATTTCATTTAGTTCTGCTCTGTCTTAACTATTTCTCTCCATCTACTAACTTTAGGTTTGAATTGTTCTTGTTTTTCTAGATCTTTAAGGTGAAGTGTTATGTTATTTACTTGCCATCTTTCGATTCTTCTGAAGTAAGCATTTAATGCAGTAAATTTCCCCTGTAATACTGCTATTACAGTATCCCACAGGTTTTGGTATGATGTGTCATTATCTTCAATAGTTTCAAGAAATTTTTTGATTTCCTGTTTAATTTCTTCTTGGACTCACATGTCATTAAATAGAATGTTGTTTAATTTCCATGAATTTGGACAGTTTTCAGTTTCATTTATTATC
>NW_007883598.1:0-551 GCF_000696425.1 Galeopterus variegatus
CAAGAAGAAATCAAGCAGGAAATAAAAAAAATTATTGAATCTAATGAAAATAATGATACATCATACCAAAACTTGTGGGACACTTCAAAAGCAGTATTAAGTGGGAAATTTATTGCATTAAATGCTTTCCTCAGAAGAATGGAAAGATGGCAAGTGAACAACCTAACTCTGCACCTTAATGAACTAGAAAAACAAGAACAATCTAAACCTAAAGCTAGCAGACAGAGAGAAAGCATTAAGGCCATAGCAGAGGGCCGGCCCTGTGGCGCACTGGATAGTGCACCACTTGGGAGCGTGGCAGCACTCCCACCGAGGGTTCGGATCCCATGTGGAGACCAGTGCCTGCTCACTGGCTGAGAGCGGTGCGGGCAAAATACTGAGGGTTGTCATCCTGTTGCCGGTCCCTGGTACGGGCGTGACACCGTGGGTTGTGGTCCTGTAACTGGTCAGTTAAAAAGGCAGAAAGGAAAAAAAAAAAAAAAATCAGAGAAGAACTTAACGAAATTGAAACCCAAAACACAATACAAAAGATCAATGAATCAAAAAGTTGG
>NW_007883599.1:0-551 GCF_000696425.1 Galeopterus variegatus
AATATTTTTACATGTGTGTATATGTATGTCTGTGTAATATGTTGTTTAGGGTATGTTAATACATGAATGGTATCACATATGATAATTTATGCATTATTTCTATTATTTTTTCTGACAATAATGACATGAAACCCTGCATATTTATATATATATATGTATATTAGGCATATATATATATATATAATATATATGTAGTTCTAACTTATTCTTTTAATCACTACATAATACTTCACAGTATGAAAATCTTATATAGGCACAATTAATTACACCATTACTTGAGTTAGTATTTTTTGCACTTCTGTGCTTGAGTACATGCCTTACTCCTCTTTCCAGAATGTATTTAAGTGTTTTGGTACAGCTCTCAGTGAACTAGATGATTAGCTTTCTTCCTGATGCTAAAATTATTTGATTCACTAATTCATTCACTCCAGATACATGTATTGATACTTAACTACATTTAAAGGTTGCTTGTGCTGGGACTACAAAGATGAATATGTATGTGGCTCCTGTCTTGGACATGCATAAAACCAGGAAGAAGAAAACAAAATAAA
>NW_007883600.1:0-551 GCF_000696425.1 Galeopterus variegatus
AGTGAGAGTAAGTGGATAAGCGGAGGTGCAGACAGACGCCCTCCCCAGGCCTCTCTTACATTCCTCTAATGCCCCTTACTCACCTTGATAACTTATGCGGATTGTTCCTCAGCTCCTGTCTTGTACAATTGTGCGGCTTTGTTTTCAGTTTAGTCACTCGCCGTCTCACCTTTATCTCTCTGCCTAGTCGTTGCTACCCATCTCAGACGGTAAGCCTCAGGGCACTGAGGCTCCACTGAACTCCTTTGCCTGTCACTTGACAATAACACAGGCAGTGGTTGGACACTTACTAGACGTCAGAAGAGGATGCTCGTGATCGGAGAAGTGAGTTGCTGGAGCGGATGGCTGGTCCTCTTAGAATTAACGCTTGACGGTCCAGGACTCTGTGTATGTTCTCAGTCACTACTGTTCTCTCCCTCACCACGAATCTGCACCTCCCCATCCCCCACCACGCCCCATACATTTTGTCTAGTTCAGCCACAAGTGAGTTGGCGAGAGATCAGAAGACCTATTTTCTAAAGGCAACATTTCCAACAGCCTTGAGTCAGACA
>NW_007883601.1:0-551 GCF_000696425.1 Galeopterus variegatus
CCTGCCCACCCACTCAATCCCTGCACATGGGAACGTAGCAGGTTGTGGGTGGGCAGTTTCAAGTCACAGCACTCCCTCTGGGCCAGGCTGGAACTGGAAGAGGCTGTCCCTCTCTCACATCACGGGGCTGTTCTATTCTATTGCACGGCCAGGAAGACCAGAAATGGCAAACTTCCTGCAACTTCTGCTTGCCTGAGCGGAAGTACGTGAGAGCATTGGTCGGGTCACATGGTGTTACTGGAAGTGTCTTGGTGGGAGGTTGCTACGGCGCATGCCCAGTGATTTTGGCTGAGCCAAACGCACTCTGGTGCGGCCATTGGAGTCTGTGCTAGCAGCTGTGGGAGCAGCAAGATGACATCTTGAAGGAGGAGGAGGGTGCGGGCTTGGAGGGGTGCAGTTCCAGCAGTGCTGCCACAGCCATGGCCCTGATCACAGCCCGGCCAGACATGACCCTCCCCTCTTCAAATTCTTTATTGATGATATATTGACGTTGTATTCTAGAGCCTTGCTAAACTCACTAGTTGTGTAGCTTTGTTGATTCTTTGGGGTTT
>NW_007883602.1:0-551 GCF_000696425.1 Galeopterus variegatus
AACAACAACAACAACAACAAAACAGAATAACAAGTGCTGGTGAGAATGCGGAGAAAAAAGAACCCTCCTACACTGTTGGTGGGACTGTAAATTAGTAAAGCCATTATGAAAAACTATCTGGAGCTCTCTCAAACAACTACATATACAACTGTCTTATGATCCAGCAATCCCACTGCTGAGCATATACTCAAAGGAATGGAAATCATCATGTTGAAGGGATATCTGCACCATGTTTATCACAGCTCTATTTACAACAGCCAGGAGTTGGAACCCACTTAAATGTCCATCAACTTATGACTGGGTAAGGAAAATGTGGTATATATACACAATGGAATACTAGTCTGCCATGTAAAAGAATAAAATCCTGCCATTCACAGCAACTTAGATGAACTTGGAAAAAATTATGTTAAGTAAAACAAGCCAAGCACAGAAAGTGAAATAAGCCGAGCATGGAAAGAGAAATACTGCATGTCCTCATTCGTAAGTGGGAGCTAAAAAAAAATAAGAGAAAGACAACAATCACAATAATTTGTTGAACTTTAAAATGGAGA
>NW_007883603.1:0-551 GCF_000696425.1 Galeopterus variegatus
AAAAATAATAATACCAACATAGATGAGATACTATGAACAAATTATTTGGAAATATAGAAATACTTTGCTATAGTTTCCCCTAAAGGGTAGGGGAAGGTGGAGCAGGAGACTGCTTCATTTCCTTATGGGATTTTTAGTATTGTTTTATAATATATATGTATAATTTTAAAAGACAGTAGATTGGAGTGTGGTATGCATAGAGATGTGCTGCCTCGACCCCCCTTCCAGGAAGTATTTGTTGCAGCAGCCAGACTCATTCAGCGTCTCCTTGGGCCCTAGAGATCCCCCTTGCCTGAGGTCATGCCCTTCCTGATGCAGTCTGCATTGGGTGGCAGGGTAAGGTAATGTGTAATGGACAGGACATTTCTGTCTGACATGGGACAACTTTGATGGACACTACATACTCTAGGGCTTTCTGCCAGACTGACCAAGATTTGGAGGACTTCTGCCTAATCCTATTTTCTGCCTTCCTTTCACTGGTACTAATCCCTGACAAACATCTTGCTCTGTTTACTCTGTCTGAGTTTCTGCAGTTGGTACCTAAAGTGTGC
>NW_007883604.1:0-551 GCF_000696425.1 Galeopterus variegatus
ACATATGGCCCCTCCTTTGCCCCAGTGGCATACTTGTCCAAACAACTAGATCCCACTGTCCAGGGCTGGCTCCCTGCCTTCGTGCCCTGGCTGCTGGGCATCTACTACAGAAAGAGGCTCACAAATTAACATTTGGTACACCCTTAACCATACTCTCACCTCACCATCTAAAGGACCTCCTCAACTACAAAGCTCTACACTCCCTTTCCCCATCTAGGCCGTTAGGCTTGCTGTCCTCCTTCCTAGAAAATCCTGATATTACTTTTCTCCCGTGTTCGCCTCTAAATCCTGCTACTCTTCTCCCTATTCTCTATCGGCTCAACACCCCGGTCCATGACTGTCAGGAAGCCCTTCAAAATTTCATTCCTTGTCACTCCTCCATTTCCGAAGGCCCTCTGCCTGAGGCTGATTACACCTGGTTCACGGATGGGTCCTCGTTCAGTAGTGGGTCCAAACACTATGCAGGCTACACTGTGGTTTCTTTTAACTCCTCAATTATAGAAGCTCAGCCATTACCACCCAGTACCACTAACCAACAAGCTGAACTCATT
>NW_007883605.1:0-551 GCF_000696425.1 Galeopterus variegatus
GGAGTGGTTTGGGTTTGGAGGCGGATCCTTCATGAACAGACAAACACCTGGCGGGGTTAGGATCCTGAGTGAGATCTCACTCTATTAGTTCCTGTGAGAGCTGGTTGTTTATAGGACCCTGGCAACTCCTCTCTCTCTCTCTCTCTCTCTCTCTCTCTCTCGCTTCCTCTCGTCATGTGATCTGCTTGTACCCACTGGCTGCTGCCATTTTCCACCATGAGTAGAAGCAGCCTGAGGCCCGTGACAGATGCAGCTGTCCCAGAACTGTAAGCCAAATAAACCTCTCTTCTTTACAAATTACCCAGTTTTAGGTATTCTGTTACAACAACACAATAATGGACTAATACAGCACATGAAAAGTAATAGCTTTAATCGAGGCCATAAATATAGACAAGTAACCGTTTTAATTACCAGTCAATTCATGATTTTCATGATACGGTAGTTATCTCCTCTTCTTTTTTTTTTTTTTCCTTTTTGTCTTTTTTCGTGTCCGGCAACGGGATCGCAGCCCTCGGTGTCGCGCCCGCACCTCGCTCAGCCAGTGAGCGGGA
>NW_007883606.1:0-551 GCF_000696425.1 Galeopterus variegatus
CAAACAATTTCACTCCAACCAACACCAAACGAGAACATTTCACCTCCCACCAGTAGCTATGGTATCTGGAAATAAAATGATGCGTTTGTTTTGCTGTTGTTCTCTTGCTTAGTCAAACCGGGTCCAGATCCAAAGAACCCTGGATACCCAGTCTCCATGACAGGGAGGTCTCAGGTCACAGCCCATGTTGTAAGAAGGGGCCACCGTGTGTCAAGACCATGGTGGGGCTTGCACCTCGTGCAAAGGGTGAGACACGTGAGCGCTGGGCCTGAGAAACTAGAATCGAATAGCAATTAACACGCTGGATAGAAAGTCAATAAGAATAAAGGGTGAAATTCCAGAAAAGAGCAATGGCCAGGCTGCTGCTTCAGCTAAGGTGCTTGGTACACGCCTGTTATTCCTGGAGGTTCTCAGCACAGGCAAACTGACAGCCTTCCTACACCATCCATCTCCTGATAGGACTTTTTTTTTTTTTTCTCCTTTTTGTCTCTTTTTCGTGTCCGGCAACGGATCACAACCCTCAGTGTCGCGCCCGTACCGGACCAGGACCG
>NW_007883607.1:0-551 GCF_000696425.1 Galeopterus variegatus
TGCAGAGAGATGGACCTACAGATGAACTCAGTGCAGGACAAGCTAAAACTTTTTTTAAAAAGATCTCTGTAGGATACCCAGATAGGTAGTGGGATACACAAAATACTTTCAAGAGAGCAGTTGAACTGGGAGTCACCACATACAGGTACTTGAAACTTTGCAGTGCTAAGTAGGAGGGCACAGAGAAGACTTGTAAGCTCAAACGCCTCCAGGGACCACCCAGATAAGGTACAATAAGGGACACTGTGAAATGGTGAAGCATGAGACAAATGGCAGGGGGTGTGACCTGCAGGGTGCATGCTGTGCTTAAGGCATGCAAAATCAGATTAAAAAGGAATGTCCTGCCAGCAAAACAAAACACTTCTGCAAGTTCCTTTCAGCCCTCTTGGAGGGCTGTTTGCCACCAGGAAAGAAGGTCAAAGATAAAGCCCCAGGTATGCCGAGGAAAAGACAGCAAAGAAGGGGAAGAAATATGGTGACAGAAGTTGGAGAGAACCAGCGGAGGGCAGTCTCCTGGTAGCCAGAAGAGGAAACTTCTCAAAGAGAAAAGG
>NW_007883608.1:0-551 GCF_000696425.1 Galeopterus variegatus
TTTCACTTCCAGCTTTACCTCTCTGTTTCTTTGTGCCCCTTTCATTATTATTGACCAATTCATTTTTTTGATTATCCATTTTTTAAATGGGGTTACCACTGGATGAGAAGGAGGCAGCAAGCTGCACACTTTGCTGTTTGTCCATGAACTAACTTAGGCACAGCGACCAATAACTGACAGACTTTGAAAGAAGTACTGCGAGAGGTCATTGATCATGACGTCTGTCTGTTATCTACACAGTGACTTGTGGACTGAAGAGCTGCCCGGGAGGTTTGTAGTTTGTGTAGTTAATCACAATGAATGAACTGAAGTAGCCGAAATTTGAACTGTGTTGTTGGGAGACTGATGTCATTTAAACTCAGGAAATGGAAATTCATGCATATAGAAATCATGCAATGTGAAGACTGACTGTGTGTGTGTGTGTGTGTGTCTATATGTGCACTTAAACCGTGGGTTTCTATGGCTTCTTTATTTCTATAACTGTAAGATTGATGCTTTGTAGACGCTGGGTATAGTCACTGGAGAATTTGCTATTAGTCACTTAGAATCAG
>NW_007883609.1:0-551 GCF_000696425.1 Galeopterus variegatus
ACACTGAAAGTCAAGAAACACACTCTCAATCCAGTGATGAAAACGCCCACTCCAAGATCCGATGGGCAACTGAGTCTGGATCCACTGAACACATGGCGTGACCGGTGTCCATGGGTCGCTGATGATTTTCAACATCATCCCGCAGTTGGGGTTGGGATCTAGATATACACATATTTCACTCAACCAGGGTGATGTCTCTATCACTAAAAAATTGAATATTAATAGACAGATTAGTCTACTTAGATGTGTTCAAGCTCAACTCAAATTGAGTTTTGTTGAATCGCCGGCTACGCTCCTGAATAAGAGCTCTCGTCTCATAAAAGATCAGCGAAAATGAAAATAATTCTCGAAACTAAGGGAAAAAACCCACAGACATGGATTTCATTTTGACTGACTGACAAAAACCAGTCACTAAGGTGGATGTTGGTTAATTCCATATTATTTATCTATTTATTTCTCTCTCATATCTCTGTCTCTTAGCTCATAGGCCTGTACTTTTTATTACAGCTCTATTGAGGTATAATTTGCACACAGCAAAACACACCCATTAT
>NW_007883610.1:0-551 GCF_000696425.1 Galeopterus variegatus
TGCCATACCCTCCCTCAGTGAGGTCACCACCAAAGAAGTCCCTCACCAGATGTGTTCCCTGAAGTGTTGACTTCCCAGTCTCTGAAACTGTTAGCAATATACTTAATATTCTTACAAATTACCTGATTACAGGTATATTGTTATAAGCAACAGAAATTGACTAATACGTCTTCCTCTGAGAAATGTCTACTCAGCTCTCTGCCCATTTATTAACCAGGTTATTTTATTTTTTTGTTTCACTGCTAAGATGTCTGAGTGCCTTGTATATTTTGGATATTAATCCCTTATTAGATGCTTGGTTTGCAAATATATTCTCCTATTCTATAGGTTGTCTTTTTACACTTCTGATTGTTCCTATGCTGTGCTGAAGTTTTTAGTTTATTATCCCATTTGTTCAATTTTTCTTTTGTTGCCTGTACTTTTGAGGTATTATTCATAAACTCTTTGCCCAGCCCTATATCCTAAAGTGTTTCTCCTATATATTCTTTTAGTAGTTTTATAGTCTCAGGTCTTATATTTAAGTCTTTAATCCAATTTGTGTTGATTTCAGT
>NW_007883611.1:0-551 GCF_000696425.1 Galeopterus variegatus
CGGCTTAGTGCAGGCAGGCCAGCCATCTCTGCTTGGCGTGGCTCCTCACTGAGACGTGCCACTTCCTTACCTCGACGCGGGGCACCCCAGGGCCTGTGGACCGGCCTACAATCCCACTCTCCCCATGGATCTCTGATGGGGCTGGTAGCGTGGGGAGCCCCCGGCCAGCGTCGGGAGGGCAGGGAAGAGGAGCCCGCCCAGATCGTCTCTCCACCACACCCTGGGCGTCGGCCCCAGGTAATCTCCCTGTTTCCAGGAGGCAGATTCTATCTCTGGGGGCCTCAGTTTGGAAGAACCCCTAACTGATTTCTGGTGGGGAGAGGGGAGCCCGGAGTGCTCTCGAGCTACATTGAAGCTACCGGAGAGCTCTCCCGGAGGGCCGACCCGGGCTGGGGGGAGTCAGAGATGAACTGTGTGCTGAGGGACCCTCCCCCAAGGAGTTCACTCCCGGCAGTAGGAGAGACTGGACACCTGCTGGGCAGGGCGGGGCAGTTTGATGACTCAACTGAAAGACAAGGTTTGTAGAAGACACGCCTCAGCCCTGTTCTGAG
>NW_007883612.1:0-551 GCF_000696425.1 Galeopterus variegatus
CGGAGAGAAGGGTGAGCCTGACATCTCTCCTCAGGTCACTGGTATTCCTGAATAAAAGCTGCCTTCCATTTTTACCAACATTTGACTTTTCAGTGGTTTGCTTTTGTCTGGGGACAGGCAGCCAGGCCTGTGAGTTCAATATCAATTTGGGGGAGCCTCAGCCAGGAGCTGTGTGCGCCCTGTAACTGTTTTGCCATTAAAGTAACAAAATTTCCAACTCTATCTTTGTTTCTTGATTTGAAGACAGAGAGACATACTCAAATGGCAAGAAGCCAGCCAAGGTTCACCCCTGCTCTGGCCGGCTATAGCCAAGGGGGTGGGCTTATTCAGATCCCCTATGCTGCAGGTTTCTTTCTCCTGAGGCTGCAGGAAGCTGGTTCTCAGAGATGGATGCAGATAAATTGGCTAGAGTCCCAAGGCCTGTCTACAACAATAAGCAAGGTCTGTTTGGTGAGCCTTTCCGTCTGCACCTGCTCCATTTCTGTGTAAAGTTTGTGAAGTGCTGCATCACTTGCAAGGAGTGCTCTACAACATTTTTAGTTTCCTAAAAA
>NW_007883613.1:0-551 GCF_000696425.1 Galeopterus variegatus
TGCTCTCCTCGTACACACAACAAGTAACGGTGTGAGATGCTGGATGTGCTCCACTACAGTAACTTTTTACTGTCTCTATGCATCCTCTAACATTATGTTGCAAACCTCAAATATATACAATAGAATGTTTTAAAGAAAAATAGTTGGGAGGGTCCCCAAAGTACAATTTTGTGTGTGCTGCGGTGAGTGGGCTGGGGCGGGAAGGGGAGGAGGTGCCAGGTGAGCCTCGCCACGTAGTGAGGACGGGCATGGCCCAGAGGGAGGTACAGGGTGCCTGAGGGTTTCAGCAAAGTGCTCGAGAGTCCCCGTGACCGCTGCTGCAGGCCAGACGAAGGATTCAGCACAGCTCCCTGGCCATGCACCAGAAGGACACAGGCGTGCCAGGACCTCAGGCAGCTTTGTCAGAAGTGGTCAAAGTCAGGAACGCAGTGGCCCAGGCAGACAGAGATGGCTGCGCTCTGCTTCGCCGTGGCAGGGTGAGCTTCTAGAACTTTCTTTTGGTAAGTTAAAAAATTTATTATTATTCTTAACTGACATATAATAATTGTACA
>NW_007883614.1:0-551 GCF_000696425.1 Galeopterus variegatus
CGTGTCCGGCAACGGATCGCAACCCTCAGTATTGCCCCCGTACCGGACCGGGGACCGGCAAAGGGATCGCAACCCTCGGTGTCGCTCCCGCGCCTCGCTCAGCCAGTGAGCGGGACAGCCAGTGAGCGGGACAGCCAGTGAGCGGGAACCGGTCTGTATGTGGGATCCGAACCCTCAGGCGGGAGCGCCGCCGCGCTTCCCAAGCGGCGCACTTATCCAGTGCGCCACCGGGCCGGCCCCGAAACTGGAGGACATTTTGCTGAGTGAAATAAACCTGAAACAGAAAGATACATACTGTAAAATCTCACTTATATTTATATGTGAAATCTGAAAAACAGTCAAACTCATGGATGCAGAAAATATAATGGTATCTGTAATGAGCTGGAGGGCGATAGAAAAAGAGGAGAAGGGTACCTTTTGTTGTCAAAGGGTACAAACTTTCAGTTATAAGATAAGTTATTTCTGGAGATCTAATGTTCACATGGTGACAACAGTTAGTAATACCTTTACTTAAAATTGATCACAAAGTATGTTTTAAGTGCCTTTGATGC
>NW_007883615.1:0-551 GCF_000696425.1 Galeopterus variegatus
CGTTGAAAAAATATCTGCACTCCTATGTTCATTTCAGCATTATTCACAATAGCCAAGGTATGGAATCAACATAAGTGTCCAGTGATGGATGAATGGATTAAGAAAATTGGTATATATACAAAATGTAATACTATACAGCCTTAAAATGGAAGGAAATTCTGTCATTTGCAACAACATGGGATAACCTGGAGGACTTCAGGCTAAGTGAAAAAAGCCAGGCACAGAAAGACAAATACTACATGATCTTGCTTATATCTTGAATCTAAAAAAGTTGAATTCAGAGAAGCAGAGAGTAGAATGGTGGTTACCAGAGGCTGGGGGAAAGGAGGAGGGGAGATGTTGGTCAAAAGGTACAAAGTTTTACTTAGACAGGAGTAATAATTTTTTAGTTGTTGCACAGCATGGTGATCATATCTAATACTAATTTATCGTGTAATTTCAAAATTACTAGAACAGTAGGTTTAAACATTCTCACCACCAAAAAAAAATTAAGTAGGTGAGGTGATGAATATATTAATTAGCTTAGTTTAATATTGCTACAATGTATGCAT
>NW_007883616.1:0-551 GCF_000696425.1 Galeopterus variegatus
TGTTCAGATCCTTTTGCTATTTTTAAACTGAGTTATTTGTCTTTTATTGTTGAGGTGTAAGAGGTCTTTATCTATTCTACATACAGTTTCTTATCGGATATATGATTTACAAATATGTTCTCCCATATTGTGGGTCGTTTTTTCACTTTCTTGATGGTATCCTTTGACACAAAAGTTTTCAATTTTGAGGAAATTCAATTTATCTGATTTTTCTTTGTTGCTTGTAGCTTTTGGTGTTATATCTGAGAAACTATTGTCAGTTCCAAGATCATGAAACTCCTATGTTTTCTTTTTAGAATAGTTTTACCTCTTACACTTAGGTTTATAACGTATTTTGAGTTGATTTTTCATGTGTAGTGAGAGGGAGGGGTCCAGCTTCATTCTTTTCCATGTGGATATCCATTTGTCCCAATACCATTTGTTGAAAAGATTATTCTTTTCAAGATTGTTTTGGCTATTCTGAGTACCTTGAGTTTCCGTATAAATTTCAGGATCAGCTTGTCAATTTCTGGGGGTAAAAAGTTAGCTGAGTTTTTGACAGGGATTGTGTG
>NW_007883617.1:0-551 GCF_000696425.1 Galeopterus variegatus
GAAAAGATGGAAGGAAGGAAAGGAGGAAGGAAGGAAGGGAGAGAGGGAGGAAGGGTAGGAGGGAGGGAGGGAGGGAGGAAGGAAAAATAACTAGGGATTTCTACACTTGCCTTCAGTAGCAGAATGGCCCTGGGTATTGTAGAGCTGGAAGGAGTGATAGACGAGTAATCAAAGCTTAGACCAGGAGTCCCAAATTGTACCCAGAGCACCTGGGCTGGAGGATGGGTTCTAGCAGAAGCTGCCTTTACATAACCCAGTTGCTGGATTATGCTGGATTATGCAGGTGCTGGGTTCTGCTCCCTGCTCTCCTGGCTTCTAGGGCCTCTTTCCACTTCCTCCTTTTCAGACAGCGAGCGGAATGTGCCCCATTCTCTGAGGGACTGATAGGTACCAGAGAGTAGAACCGAGGAGACATAGATGCCTAGAAACCATCTCTCAACCAGGAAAACAACCCTGTCTTATCACACCCAATATTGACATGGAAAGTGTTGAGGGGAATCACAGAGCTGTGAGGGGCTGTCACCCACCAAGACCCAGTCCGACATACTCAG
>NW_007883618.1:0-551 GCF_000696425.1 Galeopterus variegatus
ATAGGAATAATAACAGTGCTGATTCCATATTGTTTTTTGAAGATTAGATAAAATAATGTGCGGAAAGTGTTATCATTATGCTCAACACATCATAAAAGCTCAGCAAATGTTAGTTTTCATCATCATCATCATATTAGCCTTTCTCTTTGACATATATTTTGAAACCTGGTAGTTCACTTCATAATTCATCTTTTTCCAGTAATTTGCAATCGGTTTGTAAAGTTTCAAAAACCTAGTGGAATTTTCTTTACTGTAATTATGGTAATTCTCTAAGGTAATAGGGTCCTTATCTTCAAAACATTCAGTATTCCCGCCTGAGGACACAGCAGATCTCTCCATGTGATCAGAGCTTACATCAGTCAGGAAAGTTTGTCATTTTCTTCATGTCGGCAACTGAACACTGTGCGGTAGGGACGTTTTTCAGGGATATGCCCATTGCCCCTGTGCAGGCAATACCCAGCATCAGGCTGGGGTCAGAGGAACGATGTACGCAGCAGGCCCCACGTGGAGGGTCTCGGGCATGCTGACTCTGAGAAAAGAATCACCTGCCA
>NW_007883619.1:0-551 GCF_000696425.1 Galeopterus variegatus
TGACACATAAATTAACCATCACAAGTCCACCCTTTGTCAACTTGGCACCCATATACATCTCTTAAAACCATATTTAATCTCCAAATAAAGACAATAACAAGGTCATAATTCTTCCTAACATGATACAACTATTTGGCATGTAACCAAAAACACACTAATCACTTCCCCAGAAGAGGAGGCAAAGTCCCTGAGTGCTGTTTACTCTTCTTCTGATATCTTGTAACTTAAATATAGTGACGTAAAATTAGCAATACCTAAATACTGATATATTGTCAAAACATCTTATGTTACATAGTAAGGGCATAAGAGAGGAAAGAAAACACACACATTTGCTTAATAAAGGTATATATGTATCTAAATAAAGAAAAAATTCTCATAACAATTACAGTCCTTTTTTGTGCAACTTGTCGTATGTTGTAGCTGGTATTTATAACTATTTTATTTTACTACCCATTCTGTATTCCCTTTGCCTTCAGCAAGCACCTCAGTTGGTGGTGATTCTTTACATTGTGGGTGGCCCAAACCTTCATTGCTGCAGGGCCTGAGTCATT
>NW_007883620.1:0-551 GCF_000696425.1 Galeopterus variegatus
TAGTCTGTTGGACATGGAAGAGCATATGCTTTGGTGTCATTTCATAAAAATGAGTCATGTCTTCCTAGTGTTTGGATAAGTCGTTAAAGATAGTGTAAGCCATAGTTGGTAACTAAAAATGTTAATGGATGGAAGCTCAGTTAGGTGTTCATGTGCTGTGGGGAAAATCAAAGTGTTATATGATGGAGAGATATGGTTGTGGATATGCTGCTTTAGAAATAGGAGTGAGAGAAATCTTTCATGAAATATTTGAGATGGGACTTGAATGTGAGAAGGAGCCAGTCATATGATGTGTTGAAGAAATATAAGTTCAAATCAAAATCACAGTCATATTTTGAATGCATGAACTCTCCAAAGAGGATGCGCTAGGGAGCTGTCCTTGAGTGGTGGGGCTGATTGCTCATCTGCTGAAACAAGGAATTTGCATTATCATTTTGCCAGGCTCCACCATGGGGGTTAATGGACCCCTCCCTTGTAAAAACCAAGATTCCGCTCCACATAATGATTCTGTATGTTTCTTTGGATGGTGGCTATGAGTTCAATTTTTTTTT
>NW_007883621.1:0-551 GCF_000696425.1 Galeopterus variegatus
GAGCGCCGCCGCACTCCCAAGCGGCGCACTGTAGCAGTGCGCCACCGGGCCGGCCCCTAGAGTACATATTTTTAACTTAACATCCTCAAATGTTATTATTCTACTCCACATATAAAATAAAAACCTAATCTACTTCCATTATTCTCCTTCTGGCCTTTTTGCTATCTTTGGCATACCTTTTAATTATACATATGTTTTAGCCTCTCTAATTCATGGTTACTATTTTTGTTCAAATAGCCAATTATCTTTGAAAGACAATTGAATAATAAGAAAAAAATCTCATATTCTTATATATGTAATTACCATTTTGGGTGTTCCTCATTCCTTGATTCATATTTCCATCTTCTATCATTTTACTTCTTCCCTAAAAATTCCTTTAACATTTTCTTTTTTAGTGTGGCTCAGCTGTTGATAAATTCTTTCCGTTTTTGTACATATGAAAATATCTTTACTTATTTTTGAAAGATATTGTTGCTGGGGATAGAATGATAGTTTTCAGTTTTCTCCTTTTAGTACCTTCAAAATATTACATTACTGATTTCTTTCTTACA
>NW_007883622.1:0-551 GCF_000696425.1 Galeopterus variegatus
CAGTGAGAGATCTGGTGGGGTTTCCCTGGTCATTCCTAATGAGAGCTGTGCTGGGAAGCTAAATTTTAACCTGGATACCTTCAGTGGTGTTGCTGCTAGTTGCCGTGTTACATTACACATTTGGTTTTCCCTTTTCTGTTATTTTAATATCAATCTTAAAGCCACCTAAGAGGTTTTAAATGTTTCCAGTTATCTGAATCTTTAGACCACGAAGAAGCCACTGTTTTCTTGGGTGCTAAGGGGAGGATGATAGGCCCTCCAGAATAACCCCAAGCCACCTCCTAAAGCTGATTAAAGATCAATTATTAACAATTTCAATCATGAAAGGATGGCCAAGATAGAAGAAAAGGAATAAGTCATAAACAGTATGTATAGTACAATCCTCTTCTGTAAGGAAAATTAGTAATACTGGATGTTAGTAAACGTACAGAGAACATTTTGGAGAACATGCTTTATGCTGGTAACCAGGCTGCCTTTGGAAAGGTGGATGATAGAAATACTTATTGTTGGGCCGGCCCGGTGGCACACTGGATGGTGTGCCGCTTGGGAAG
>NW_007883623.1:0-551 GCF_000696425.1 Galeopterus variegatus
AGGCTGGTCTTTGGGCAGTGAGTGTTCTCTGAATCTGTCCCTCTCAATGGTCTGATAACCCGCTTTGTGCAGATGGTTCCCAAATCTCCTTGCAGTCCACGGCTTCCCTTCAGGATCCACTCTCCTTAAATCTCCTTAAATTCTCTCAGTTTGGTCGTATCTTCCTCCTCTCCAAACTGGTGACTCCTCTCTAAGTTTGTATCTCTGTTTGTGGCTCTACTTCTTTATAATTACCCAGGCTAAAAATACTCTTTCCTTTTCAAATGTATTTTAAAATATTTATAAGAAAGCAATAATATACAAAAATAATATGCCTGTATTCCAGACACTTTATACATTATTTTACTTAATCTACACACCAAGCTTGGGATACATATGCTAATTTCATCAGTTTTATAGTTGAAAAAAGTGAGTTCCAAAAAGATTTATTGCTTCCTAAGATCACAAATCAGTACGTGGTGAAGACGGGATTCAAACCAAGGATGGCCTGGCTTCAAGTGCATGCTGCCTTTATGAGTCTATCTGCAAAAGGCTAAGCCTGCCATATGACT
>NW_007883624.1:0-551 GCF_000696425.1 Galeopterus variegatus
ATATGGGATCTGAACCCGGGGCCTTGGTGTTATCAGCACTGCACTCTCCTGAGTGAGCCACCGGGCCGGCCCTGGAGCGGCCTTTTGAAGAGACTTCTTCCTGTAGATGTGTTTTATGTTTACCATTGAGTAGGGTGTTTTAGTATTGGTTCCAGGTAGACACAGTCATATAGTGTCCATGTTGGTATTTCAGCTATATTCAATGTCAGCGTTGTATGTAAGTGCCTCCATGGCCTAGGCACTGGGCATTAGTGATTCCCTGCTGAGGTTAGTGACACTATGTTGGATTAGAGGACACAGGCAAGCTTTAGAGTTCTTGGGAGTACGACCTGGATGTCTTGCTGCTCTTTGGTTGGGGTGCGTGACCCTGGGCTGGCTTGTTGGCAGTCCAGCTCTCATCCCGTGACCCTAATGGGTGTACTTGAGAATACTGGAGCTCCTCAGTTTGAACGGATGACCCTGGGTGGCGTTTCATATTCCTTTTTCCTACAGGCAGGTGCTTCCCCTGGTTGGGAGATGGGTTGGTGGTGGTTGGGCATTTTCTTCCTTAC
>NW_007883625.1:0-551 GCF_000696425.1 Galeopterus variegatus
TAAAGATGGGATCGGTATTACTGAGTTTTCCTTTTGGCTTGGCACTGCACTGTGACTGATGTCATTTTCATTTCAAATTATTCTTTATGTTCTTTACTTTAATTTTAAATTTGTTTATTTACTTTTCTGGCGCTGGCCAGTAAAGTGATGGTGTTATCAGCAGCGTGCTCTAACCAGTGAGCTAACCGGCTAGCCCTTGTTCTAAGTCTAAAATAGCATCAGTAATCGTGTCACGCCGGGCCAAGAGGACGTGTCAGTAATGCCGATGCTGCCTTTATTTAAAATGTTGACACACACAAATAAATAAACAAACAAATACGATGTTGACACTGTTTATCATGGATTTGGGGGGCATTAATTTTGATTTTAAAAAATATTGTATTAGAATATTCTTTATCTTAATGACTGAGTTTTTTTGGTGTCCTCTTCAATTTTCCTCGCCAGATGAGTTCACCCTGTCCCCACCCAGTCCTCAGAGCAACCTTAAGAAGTAAGTACTGTTCCTACACCCATTTTACAGATGGGGGAATTGAGGCCCAGAGAGGTTAAGT
>NW_007883626.1:0-551 GCF_000696425.1 Galeopterus variegatus
CAATGACCACCTTTAATCAAGGCACCTTACTTAAATTCACTTTCATCTTTTCCATACAAAGATCACTATCTACATTTATGGCACAATAATTTGAGAAAGCTCATTGTCTGAGACCTTTCTCCCTTTGCTGAAGGTAAGTGAGGATCCAAAATATGAATCAATAAAGATGTTTCTCTGAACTTGAGAAAAGCAGTGTCTCTTCAGTCAAACTACTTGAGCTTATAAGCTAAACAGATTTTGAACATCTAAAATTGCCTCAAAAATTGGAAAGGTTTCAGTAGATGGAATATGAGAATTTTTCTCAACAGTCTCAAGGCTTTCATAAACAGATAATCATTATCCTTATAATTCTAGGGTGGGGGCATAATTGAGACTCTGAAAATCATAGAAAAGAGGCCATTCGGACACATGAAGTTGTAACATCCTAATTGACCAACTAGATCCAGAACAAAGCAAATGTTTGTGCTTATCCTCTGGGTTTGCTGAGCTTCTATCATGTGGAGATTCATGTATTTTATCAAAATTGAGACATTTTGGCCATTATTTCTTCA
>NW_007883627.1:0-551 GCF_000696425.1 Galeopterus variegatus
TTAAGTATTTGTCAGCTAATCAAAGTTGCTTTTTATTTAAAATGTCATTCTTCCATTTTACTTTGAATATTTCATTTTAGAATTTGTCATTTTAATAAGCAGTCTCTCTCTACTCCCACATACTTGGTATATTTCATTTAATTATCATTGAACCAAAGTGCTATGTTACAAAGACAAATATATATATCCTTTGCCTATTTAAAAAGTTTTACTTGATTAATAAAGCAATTTACTATGTAAATGGTAGTGTTCACAGTTACCTGAAGAAAATTGCAAAGGAACTAAATTGTAGACCAATATGCTTAAGTAAAATAAATGCAACATCCTAAACAATAGAAACATATCAAATGTAGCTGTACACAAAAACGTTAATTATGGAGATATTGGAATATTTAGCAATGGAGTGTTTTGCATAATTCAAATAAATAAGTGAAAAAAGATCATGTCAAAAGATAACAACAGTTGATAAAATTTAAACACCAATCATAAGAATGCTTGAATAATTAATAAAGAAAGAAAACTTCCTCAGTTTGAGGTGCTTACAAAAATGC
>NW_007883628.1:0-551 GCF_000696425.1 Galeopterus variegatus
TCTCGGTGCATGCATGGCATCTAGATATCTAAACCAATGTGGGTGGGTAGCTGATCCCACCACTCCAGAGGGGAATCGCAAGACAGCAGGTATTTACATTGAACATATTTCTCAAGATTGATATTTTTAAATGCGACAGATATAGCCAAAGACACTCCCCCCGTAAAGAAAATTGTATAAATTTATAACATTAACAAGCAGTATAATGGTTCATTTTTCAACATCCTTATCAATTAGATATGATTCTTTTTTTAATCTTTTGCATTCTGATAAGCCAAAGGCCGAGTAAAGATAGAATCCAATTGCCTTAGTTTCTAATTTCTGATTAATAATGTAAGCCAAAGGCCGAGTAAAGATAGAATCCAATTGCCTTAGTTTCTAATTTCTGATTAATAATGAGTCTGACTGACATTCTTTTCATTTATTTTCTGGCAATTCTTTTTCTATGCCTTATTTGTATTCTGTTCTTATTTTTCTATACGTAGGAACACTTTATCAATAATATTAGTCTTTGTCTGTGGTATACATTTCATATAACTTATCTCCCTCTA
>NW_007883629.1:0-551 GCF_000696425.1 Galeopterus variegatus
TTCATGAATCCTAGTTTATCAGGTTTTTTATTCTGGGGATTGTGCAGTTGAACTATTTCCTGTTCCTTGATCATGAAGATTTTCTCTCTTTTTTTTTTTTGGCAATGGCTTGTATGGCGATCTGAATCCTATGTTGTTTTCTAAAAGTTTGATAGGTTTTTTGTTTTATGTTGAAGTCTGTGGTCTATTTTTATTTTTTTAATAAGATGTGAGGCTTAGATAAAGGTTTATGTTTTTGCCTATGGGTATATAATTTCTCTAGCACCATTTATTCCATTGAATAGTTTTTGTGCCTTTGTCAAAAGTTAGTTGAGCATCTTTGTATGGGTCTATTTCTGGGTTCTCTCTTCTGTTCCATTGATTTCATGTGTCAATCCCTTGGCCAATACCACACTCACTGTCTTGGTAACTAGTTTTGCAGTAAACATTAATGTTGGGTAGAGTGATTCCTCTCATTTTTTCCTTCTTTTTATGACTGAGTAAGTTATCTTAAGGCCTGTGACTTTCCATATAAATTTTAGAATAAATTTTTCTGTGTCTACAAAACATAG
>NW_007883630.1:0-551 GCF_000696425.1 Galeopterus variegatus
CTCACAAGACCAGGTTCTCATCTCCATGAGAACAGAGGCAAACCATTTTCCACTGAGAGCCGAGGCTCACCCCTGCACGACAGTACTGGCCACTCCTCCCAGCTTTCTGCATAGGCCAGCACACCCTGGTGAGCTGTGGACCTGGGTGGAGGCTGCTTCTCTCACCCAGATGCCACTGCTTCTCCCCAGCCTGGTCAAAATGCATCTCTGTGACTGCTTTGATATTTCCATGCTCTACACACCTAATTGAGTTCACATCGTGGGGCCACCTCTGAGGACTCACCAGGTGAGCCCAAAGAGTCCTCAAGTGAGAGCATCAATTGGAGAGAATCACACCCAGCTCCACCCCCGGAGAAGCCAGTTGAATGGATGCTCAGAGCCAGTCTCCTGTGTCCTGCTTCACTTTCCCACACAAGTAGCCCAGAGGTCCAAAGAGGAGGAGGCAGAGAAGGTGCCATCACAGAGGAAGGAGAACCAGGAAAGCAAGGTCGGACAGCTGCCAGGGAGGCAAGTGCCGAGTCAATGCTGCAGAACGGGTGCATCTGTCAGAA
>NW_007883631.1:0-551 GCF_000696425.1 Galeopterus variegatus
TTATCGAGCCAGCAGTTTTGCTTAAGGCAGTGAAGTGAAGTGAGAGATAAGGTTCCCCCCCAAAGAGGTAGCTTTCATTTTGTAATAGAAATCTGAGATGCTATCAAGGCTATGTGAGCTGCACTCTTGAAAACACAATTTTTTTTTCTTTTTTTTTTTTTGGACCAGCAAAGCTTGTAGGGCCTTTCCCACTTTATTATTCATTGAGTCTAAGGTAATCCATCACAAAATATAGGTATCAGGCTGGATACTCAAAAGACCTGCATATGACATAAATTCAGCCTGTTCAAAAGAAGCATACTTGGTAACCTTCCTCTTCCTTCCTCCTCCTGTGATCATATATCATTTCTACTGGGCTACCTGGAAGAGGATAAGAAGTCAGGTAGTGCAGTGATTTACATGTCTCACTATCTCTACATGTGACTATTCCTAAATGGGAGAATCTTCTCTGGCATACGTGGAATAAGAAAGTTCAAGAATATAGCACATTAACTCTACTATGCATTTAGCTAAGGAACAAAAGCAACAGTCCATTTAACATTTTTTCCTCA
>NW_007883632.1:0-551 GCF_000696425.1 Galeopterus variegatus
CTATCCAGACATTTATATGGAATAACAAAAGACCACGCATAGCCAAAGCAATGCTGAACAACAACAACAAAAAAAGCTGGAGGCATAACACTACCTGACTTTAAACTATACTACAAAGCTATAATAACCAAAACAGTATGGTACTGGCACAAAAATAGACACAGTGATCAATGGAATAGAATAGAGAATCCAGAAATCAACCCACACACCTACAGTCATCTGATCTTTGACAAAGGCACCAAGCCTATACAGTGGGGAAGAGACTGCCTTTTTAGCAAATGGTGCTGGGAGAACTGGATATCAATATGTAGGAGAATGAAACTAGACCCACACCTTTCACCATACACTAAAGTCAACTCAAAATGGATTAAAGAATTAAATATACACCCTGAAACAATAAAACTTCTTAAAGAAAACATAGGAGAGACACATCAGCAAATAGTACTGGACACAGACTTCATGAATATGACCCGAAAAGCACAGGCAACCTAAGGAAAAATAAACAAATGGGATTATATCAAACTAAAGAGCTTCTGCACAGCAAAAGAAAC
>NW_007883633.1:0-551 GCF_000696425.1 Galeopterus variegatus
TTTTTTTTTTCCTTTTTTTCTTTTTCTCATTCTGCTGGGGAGTGTGGAGGAGTAGAAGGGGGAAGTCCAAGGGAGAGGTAAAGATTTACATTTTGTTTTCATGTATTTTCCAGGTAATTGCCTAACCTGGCATTCGTGATTGTTACCTAGAGGCCACCTCCAGCTTTATGCAGAGAATATACCACTTAATGAACTGTCTCTAGTCTCCAGGTCCATGGCCTTTCATGAGGAGGTCAATGTGGTTTGCTGAGATGGCTGTCACTTTGAAAGGTGACACTCTTTTCTCTCCTTGCAGGAGTTTGGACATGCACTTATGTTGTGGTTTTCTTTCCCAGAATCCCAGGTCTTGAGATGCCAACACATGTCCCGACATTTTAGACCTTTTTCTGTCTGGGAAATGTTTTTGTGCCAGAGCATGGTGGCAGAGGACAGGACTGAGGACAACTGAAGTGGGGTTTATCTTTTGAGCCTGAGTCAGGCCTCTCTTCTGAGCAGAAGAAGAGGTAGCTGTTATGGGCAGCAACCATCTAAGATCAGAAAAAAGGTGGTGA
>NW_007883634.1:0-551 GCF_000696425.1 Galeopterus variegatus
AATGGAAACCAAAAGGCAAAGATACTACTGAGCAGTCCGTGCAGTCGGCCACTGGGGCACAGAGCAGGCGGGCAGGTAGAGAGGGGAGATGGACAAGTAGTCGAAAGATGGCCAGTGCAGCTAATAGTTTGTTTTATACATTTTTACTTCAATTACAGATAAAGCGTTGATAGTCACTGTGGTGGCATAAGGAATACAGGGATCTGATTAACTGAAGGCTCCAGCAGGTGGGGTGTGTGCTCCTTGAGGTATTAAAAGAGGCATCTGTGTCCTGGGGAAGATGCAGAGTGAGGACTGAGGGCCATTCCAACAAGGCACATGGGGGATGCTCACTTGTTTGGAAAGAAGTAGCAAATGGCCTAAAAAAGAAGGAATCCTAAATTCAAGTCATTCATTCCATGGCTAAGTCATTCACTTGTTCTTTGTAAGCATCTACAATGTAGCCCTGGAGCTGCTGGGGTGCTGGAGCTGTAAAGAGAGATGGGAGACTCCAGTCCCAAGAAGCCTACAGACTGGTAGGAGAGACACAGTCCTTGTGCTGTTCCCACCTT
>NW_007883635.1:0-551 GCF_000696425.1 Galeopterus variegatus
CTCTCCCCCATCCCTCAGGCCATGAGCAGCAGCAAAGGATGAGTAGAGAAGAGGAGGGGGCATGCTGAGGGGGAGCACTGAGAGAGGGGGGCCTGGGGTGGCTGACTCAGAACAGGAACGCGGGAAGCTCTGGGCCCTCAAGGCACCGGCTCTCACATCCAAGGCTGGGGACAAGGTGCTCCAGCTCCTGTGGGCTTCATTCTACCTAAATGGAAGGTTTGGTGATTTCCTTTTTATCAGATTTGCCCAGCACCATAAGCTGCCTCTCCAGCCGAGCCCACTTTAATTGCATCTTTTATAGAATCGTGTTAAAACAGATGCCCTTCTTTCCGTCTCTCCTCACTAGTCCTTTTCCTGTAGCCAAACCGGACACTGCAAATCCAAAGAAAATGCAACTGGATGGCCACTAACATCTATTTGCAGGAGAACGAATAGAATAAGGGCTATTCTCCTTGAATAAGCAGTGAATTAGCAAATGTCTTTCTCTGTCGTAAACATTTGCTGAAAACAGCCCCTGGGTGATCACATGAAGGATGCAAATAGCTATTTTT
>NW_007883636.1:0-551 GCF_000696425.1 Galeopterus variegatus
TTTTTTTTAACAAGGATATACACATTTATTTGTTCAAATAACATAAATAAACTGAATAACAGATAAATAACAAAATACTCTGTAAAAAGTAGGGCTTCAAATTTTCACAAAAACTAGAAATGTAAAACTTATTAAAATTTACATTTTTCATGTTTATAATTGCCACAGTTATTTGAAATAATTCTCTAAAGTCTTCCAAATGCATGCACATATCAAATTAATTTCAACAGAAGATGAATAAACTTTTCAAAGGCAAATTAATTTCTAAGCAAACCAACAAGTCCTCCTAATAAAAGTAAATCAAGAACAGAAATTAAATATGTAAGTTTAGCAACATAAATCACATAAAAGATATATGACAGAATGTTGACACAGGTCCACTTCAAAAAGTTCATGGAAAAATAGAGTTGAAAGGTAATGGAAATCTTTTCATGAACTTTGTTTTAATTTTTTTCCTCTTTTTTTTAAATGACTAAGATCATAGAAAATATGTTCTCTGACTATAATAACAGAAGGAAATTTAGAAAACTCATAAATGTGTGGAAATTAAA
>NW_007883637.1:0-551 GCF_000696425.1 Galeopterus variegatus
CCAGGGTGCCTGCCCAGCAGGCCGGATTCCGCAGCTAGCAGCATTTACTCTGCTGTTGTGAAGTCACCCAAGCTGGTGGAGCACAGCACCAAGGTCTTCATTTCCAGTGGCTTTTGGTAACCCCTGAAATGATGAGGATTAGCTTCTTCCCCAGTCTTGCCATTAGGTTATATTGAAAGCATGTCTCAGACCAAAACCTATCACAAGGTAAGATATTATTAAATCACCACTCACTGGGAAAGACGGCACCAATAGTTCATATGGCCTGTTCTGAAAGCTTGAGGAAAGTAGGCATTTCCTCCCACGGTCCTTCAAGGACCATGAACGCTCCTTGATAAAAGGCACAAGAGAGGCAAACATCAGTATTCTGGGTACAGGGCTCTGTTTATGTGTAACCAACAGAATCCAGCACTTACAGAGGGACACAGGATCCTCAGAGTTAACCCAACATCACTAAGAGTGAAGGGTACAGGCCTCACCGGGCTTAAAACTTCTTCATCTGAGGACAGAGTGTTTCTGAAAGTCAGGAACAAATTCTGAATATCTTTACT
>NW_007883638.1:0-551 GCF_000696425.1 Galeopterus variegatus
AACATGGGAATAAAAAAACCCAGCCCTAAGGAAACTCATATTCTAACATTTATAAACAGGCTCACATACAAATAACTCACAATACCAGTTAATAAATTCAAGTTAGAGGCACGCCTCCAGTGCAGGGCACATAGTGGAGGGGGGTATACTTCATCTAGGGGGATTAGAGATGATTTCCAAGAATGGTTTGCTCATGAGCTGGTTCTGGAAGGGTAAATGGAATACAACCTGGAGAAGGTGAGGAATATAAGCTATTCTGGTTAAAGGGGAGGCAGGTAGTGATGTCCAATGACACGTTTCATGGTGGAATACCAAGGGGATTCCTAGTAAATAGTTGTCTATGAAATGGTTTTATATGAAGTTGTTGTGTTTGATTTGCTGTGCTTCTCCCCCTCCAGCGCCCCACAAAAGCTATCCAGGTATCACAGATAGGAGGCTGACAGGGAGGGAGAAGGAGGCAGGTATTTTGTGCTGCTGTCTTCTTTCTTATTATGTCCAGCAAATAGGTCTATCATCTTTCCAAAAGCCTGGGAATCATGTGAGTACTCTGG
>NW_007883639.1:0-551 GCF_000696425.1 Galeopterus variegatus
CATTGGGGTTTCCCTTTTCTTATGTTTATTTTCAGAGTTTCTCAATAGATACATTATTCAACTAAAAATTACTTTGTTTGAGAGAAGCCAACCTCAAAATATAGGTAATTAAAATGTAATCTAATCTGGATGCGTCAGAGAAACTTTTATTTAATAGTCTTATGACTGACTCTGATGTTATAAATTCTGCTCCTAGTGTGGACATCCATTGTACATGTGTGAAACAAAGTATCCCAGTAAAGCAGAGCCACCAATTCCATCCCATCTCCCCCCACCCCCATCAGCTCTTACTTCTGTGCCTTCACACAAATTTAATTCAAATATGTATTTCCACTGACCATGGTTAAACTGTCAAGAAATCTCCTTTCCAGTCACCACTAAAAGAAATCTTTTTTTTTTATTTTCTCCATTTGTTTACCACCTCTTTTTTGTATAATAATCCCACATAATGTGACTTTCTGTTCTTGATATCTAATACTCCTAAATTAAGATTTTTTTTTTATTTTTATTTTGTCAATATACAATGTAGTTAGTTATTGTGTCCCATCACC
>NW_007883640.1:0-551 GCF_000696425.1 Galeopterus variegatus
GAAAAACATATCCACCTTTCAATTTTTGTTCTTCTTATTTGTTATGTTTTCTAAATCTATTGGCTACATGGTACTTTTGGTTATTGAAGTACAAAAGTACCAAGATACTGATCTTCTTTTTTGTCTGCTTACTTAGGCCAAGCTTTTAATACTCAGGGAACATTCTGAAATTTTAAATTGAAAGGATGCCTTTACAAAAAGAGCTTGTTATCTTAGTTTATAAAGTCATTATTTTGTAGATCTATAAGTAGTGACTTGATGTGCTTTTTTCTTACTGTAAAAGGTAACTGTGGGAAATTCAGAAATTACACAAGAGTAAAAAAAAGAAAATTTCTCCTGCCACTCAGAGATGGCCATTGGAAATATAATGAATGGTGTGTTGTGTTCTAGAGATTTGTTTCTCAAGTAAGAAATCTTGAACAGAGATGTGTTTTAATATATAGTGGGTGATGTTTTTAATAGCTAGCTCTAATTTTGGCAAATTGGTTCACTTTCTGTAAAATTTGGGACCTCAGAGTGAACATTAAAGTGATTTCAGTTAAATAAATCAG
>NW_007883641.1:0-551 GCF_000696425.1 Galeopterus variegatus
TTCTGAAAACCAAATGCAAGAAGGGCTGCTGTTTCATGCACACAGTGAAACCCTGAAATATTCACTCATTCGACAGGATATGTAAATCAGTGGCATCTTAGACAACCCCAGGTGTAAGGTACAGCAGAAGGGGTATGATTAAAATGTCCATGATCCAGCCGAGACCCACCATGATATCGTGGGACAAACACCTGCCCCCACTGAAAAGCAGGGAGAAAGGGGCTCATATCATACCTTCCCCCCCACACACAGAACAAGTTTCAGGGCAGGAGAGGAGTCTCCTGGACCTAGCACACAGTAGGCCCACAGTAAAATTAGTTACTCTCTTCTCTAGGCATATCAGGGTCATGGTCATTGTGCTAGTGAAAAGATAAAGCCAAAAATGGTGGGTGACTTTGACCAGGCCTTGTCTTCAAGTTTCTGAAGGAAGTGGAGCTGACTTGTTGGTTTTGCCCACCTGAGATCCCTTGCTCCTTTGGGTAACACAGCACCTCTGATCACAGGAGCTGCCCACATTGGCGTGGGTATAGCTCGGGTCGGCCAGGCCCCAG
>NW_007883642.1:0-551 GCF_000696425.1 Galeopterus variegatus
TGGTTGGCTGGCTTATCACTTTCAGCTGTCAGACCTCTCTGGAATGGTCCTTGAATGGCTGTCTGGCCCAAAGTCATTCTTTCTCCTCAAGTCAGTCTGCATCCAAAAGCTTGTCTAAACAGGTGTACTGAAGCCTGACACTCTCACCTTAACTGAGGACAACTGTCAAGGGCCCAGTGACCTTGTTATGACTGCACCACTGCCCTGCTCCTCCTGCCTGGTGTGACATTCCTCCTTTCCTCTGCAGTTGTTAAATAAACTTTCTGAACAGGGAGTTATGGTGTTGTGTATTATGTAAAGTCACTATGCAGATACATAAGGGAGTATCAACCATGTCTTTGAGCTAAGGGAAGGCTCCCTAAAGGAAATGAGTTCTAAAGCTGAGGAGTGAAGCATGCATTAGAGTTAGCCAGCCAGACCGGGATGGGAGAAGGAGCATTCCATGAAAAAGCCATAAACAAAGGCCCAGAGGAGAGACAGAACATAATATGTTTGCGCTGTCATTTCTTAAAACATTTTTGTAACTACCTCAGAGAAAATTTACTGCAGTA
>NW_007883643.1:0-551 GCF_000696425.1 Galeopterus variegatus
GAGGTCTTTTCTGACTAACTTCTTTTACTCACTATAATGTTTTCAAGAGTCAGACAGGTTGTAGCATGTATCATCACTTTTTTATTGCTGAATAACATTCGATTGTGTGGATATATCAATCTAATTCATACAAACATCAGTTGATAGACATTTGGGTTGTTTCTATTTTTTGACTATAAAAATAATGCTAATATGAACATCTGTGTACAAGTTTTTGTGTGTAATTATCTTTTTGTTTCTCTTGGGTATATACAAAGGTACTTCAAAAAGTTCATGGAAAGATTCGTATTATCTTTTAATTCTTTTTTTCCATGAACTTTCTGAAGTACCTTCCTATACCTAGTAATGGTAACTCTAAAATGTTTAACTTTTTGAAAAACTACCAGACTGTTTTCCAAAACAGGAGTACCAGTTTACATACCTACCAGAAGTGTATAAATACTCTGATTCCTTATTATCTTTTTTATTATAGCCATCCTAGTGGATGGAAAGTAGTATTTCATTGCTTTTTTTTTTTTTTTAGTTATCTTTAATTGACAAATAATAATTGT
>NW_007883644.1:0-551 GCF_000696425.1 Galeopterus variegatus
GAAAAACATATCCACCTTTCAATTTTTGTTCTTCTTATTTGTTATGTTTTCTAAATCTATTTGCTACATGGTACTTCTTGTTATTGAAGTACAAAAGTACCAAGATACTGATCTTCTTTTTTGTCTGCTTACTTAGGCCAAGCTTTTAATACTCGGGGAACATTCTGAAATTTTAAATTGAAAGGATGCCTTTACAAAAAGAGCTTGTTATCTTAGTTTATAAAGTCATTATTTTGTAGATCTATAAGTAGTGACTTGATGTGCTTTTTTCTTACTGTAAAAGGTAACTGTGGGAAATTCAGAAATTACACAAGAGTAAAAAAAAGAAAATTTCTCCTGCCACTCAGAGATGGCCATTGGAAATATAATGAATGGTGTGTTGCGTTCTAGAGATTTGTTTCTCAAGTAAGAAATCTTGAACAGAGATGTGTTTTAATATAAAGTGGGTGATGTTTTTAATAGCTAGCTCTAATTTTGGCAAATTGGTTCCCTTTCTGTAAAATTTGGGACCTCAGAGTGAACATTAAAGTGATTTCAGTTAAATAAATCAG
>NW_007883645.1:0-551 GCF_000696425.1 Galeopterus variegatus
GGTCTGTCTTAACAGCAATAATTTACACAGCTGGTATATAAGGATACGCTTACTCCTCCTTATTTTCATGGTAAGGATTATTGCTTTGTCTGAAAATCAGTTTCTGCTATTTTTAACTCATAAATAGGTTAAAAAGGTTAACACACTTTGCAGCTCCAGTCATTTATATTGCCACATGTTTCCAATAACATCTTGGAGCTTTCAGAAAACTTTGAGCTTTTAGTCTGTATAAAACTTTAGAAAAACCACAAGGAGCTGGCAAGAGCACATATCACTATGCCTTGAATGCAATATGACTTACCTAAAAACCAAGAGTTCTAATGTAAATGTGTGTGTGTCTGTGTGTGTGTGTGTGTGTGACCCATTTTATAATTTTTAATTCAGGAACCCTTAAGTTAAAATGTCCTGGCAGAGCAGGCAAGAGAGCATGCCCCAGGTCCTGGATTAGAGCCAATGGCAGCCCCCTCTGCCTAGAAGCAGGCAAGAAAGCACACCAAAAACACCACTTCTATGTGGGTGGCCCACTACAGCCACTTCATAGGCATGGCCGC
>NW_007883646.1:0-551 GCF_000696425.1 Galeopterus variegatus
TGTGGTGTTATAGCACCAAGGTCAAGGGTTCGGATCCTCATACCCGCCAGCCACCAAAAAATATATAAATAAATAAATAAAAATAAAAATAAATCAAAACAAAGAGGAAGGGTTCTGAGGACAGCAAGGAGTCTCAGGAAAGGAAAAGACACTCATTCCACATGACCCCAGGCAAGTAGAACTGGGACAACTAGAGGAACATTGACTTAACTCAATACAAATATGACTTTTTTGAGAGAACAGAATTGAGGCCACTAGAGGTGGGAAAGAGAAAGGGGGAAGGGGGAGTTAATGAGAAATTGGTAAAGGACCACAGAAAGTGATTACATTGTGCAATGTTGAGTATACTAACTATCCTGATTTGAGCATCACATATTGCACACAGGTATTGATATTCAACTCTGTAGCCCATAGATATGTGCCATCAATTATGTTTCAATAAAAAAGAAAAAAAGGTACAGTAAAAAACAAACAAAAGCAAATTTGACTTTTTCAATGGCACACTCTCCAGTTTATTTTTTTAGTCTCCACCTAGCAGAGTGATCTTTTAA
>NW_007883647.1:0-551 GCF_000696425.1 Galeopterus variegatus
TCTGTGGGGGCCAGATGGGGTGCCGTAGAGACAGTCCTGCTGCTCAGCCAGGGTGGGGTCATAGAGGCCTCATGGGGAAGCCGGCACCTCCTCTTCCACCCAACAGTAACGAGGAGCCCCTCTCTTCATCCTGTTTCAATGTAGGTTGAGTGAGGAACCTGGATTCTTTATCACCTGGCAGTAATGAGGCTACAATAGTAAGGCTATAAAAGTGTAGCGTCAGAGATCCTTATGATGGTGGAAATGTTCTGTATCTTGGCTGTATCAGCGTCAATATCCTGGCGATATTGTACTATAGTTGTGCAAGATGTTAGCATTAGGAGACACCAGGTGAAGGGTACAGGGGATCTTTCTGAACTAGTCCTTGCAACTGCATGTGAATCTACAATTGTCTGAGAAAATTTTTTTTTGAGAAAATTAAAATAATCCAGTGGTGAACACAATATGGCTCCATATTATGTGATTGCATAATTGTACCTTTAATTAGCATTATTATTAAAATGGAGTAAGTTTATATATAATTTATAATTATCACTCATATTCATAATTAC
>NW_007883648.1:0-551 GCF_000696425.1 Galeopterus variegatus
AAGTACCATAGAAAAAAATACCAGATCCCTTTATAATGCTGCTTCTATAGTATAGACTCTGACGGAAGCCGCAGTAACAAACTAACATTTTATTTTTCTCTGGTAGCAATGACCTTTGGTAGCTTGAAGAATTGCTACCAAAACATGTTTGGTTTATATATGTAACCTGCTGTGAGTTATAAAATATTAAACTCTAACTTTTTTCCTTAGACTGTGATACTGAAAGAAAACCTTAAAGATGTACATTCCAGAACTGTAATCCATGTGTAATCTCTATGGTAAATGTCATCAGTTGCTTAAAATGGTAAAGCCACAGGAAGTTACTACTCCTAAACACTGCAGTGTAATAACCTTCTTGATTGAATAAATATATTTGAGAGTCAAAGTTTGCTTGAGAGTACACAACTTAAAAAATAAATCTGAACTTTTCTTAAAGCAGGAAAATATGCTCTGTTTCCATTCAAGATGACGTTTATGGATTGTACCATATCTACTTTTTAATATTATTATTATTATTATTATTATTATTATTATTATTATTATTATTATTA
>NW_007883649.1:0-551 GCF_000696425.1 Galeopterus variegatus
ATCTGGCCATCACATCTTAGGCACGAGTGGTGACAATTTGCTTTGCACCCCATGAATATTCAAAACCAATAAAAACAAAGCATTAAAAAATTATTTTTCAAAAGTTATATTATACTACTTTGGTGTGAATTAAAAAGCTAGGGGAGTAAGAAACATCCTGGCTTGATGATATTTAAAATGTGAATTTGCTCTTTCAAAAGGCCATCATTACTGTCCATGGTTTCTTAAAGTGATGTGGTCGAGGTTTAAAGGAATGTCCAGATCCCACCTGATGTAACATCCCGATTCATGAGTGTGGCTTTTATTCCATGGTATGGCCAAAATGTTTTCTATGGGAATATACATCTCTGAAATGATAGTGTAAGACTTCTGGAAAACAATTCCACACACAGTAAATACCGTTATTGCCATATAAGTGCCCGAGCAGGTTTGTAAGAGGTGGAGAGGTGAAGTCCAGGACTCCCCATACTGCTGAGGGTGGGTTCTATCCATCAGCTCCTCACCTTGACTCTATTTGGATTTCTTCATGTGTCCTGTTTAGGGAAGAAGCT
>NW_007883650.1:0-551 GCF_000696425.1 Galeopterus variegatus
TGACCAAACTCCTTCAGCTACTTACTTGAAGAACCAGTCCCAGCTTTCTTTGTAATCCACATATGTAATCCACATGTTCTATGTGATGTGCAAACATGTTTGCAGCTAGAATTTTTTTTTGGAACATAATTGTTTTTATTTGCTTCTTTTGTAAACACAAATAATTTTAAGAACAATTCATTTACTGGATGAAATTTACAATCTTCTGATACTACCAGTTAAATGTACGAGGAAATCAGTCAACAATGATGATTTTTATGTTTTTTTAAAAATATTAAAAGCAACAATGTTTATTTCATCTTTTTAATCTAATTTTTCTATTATCCTTTTATTTATTTATTTATTTTAAATTTTATTTTGTCGGTTTACAATGTGGTGGATTATTGTGGCCGTTTACCGAAACCTTCCTCCCTCCTCCCTCGCTCCCCTCGCACCCAAAAATGTCCTTTCTGTTTGCTTGTCATATGAACTTCAAGGAGTTGTAGTTGTTATGTCTTCTTCCTCCCCCCCCCCGGTTTTTCTTTGTGTGTGTGTGTGTGTGTGTGTGTGTG
>NW_007883651.1:0-551 GCF_000696425.1 Galeopterus variegatus
AGCCACTAGAAAAATCCTATATTTGAAATGCCTATTAAATATCAATAGAGATATGTTTAGAAGTTCATTGAATGTGAGTCTGAAGCCAGGAGAAATATATGTTTGTAAATATTCATCTGAATTGTATGGGGAGAAAGCAGAACAGTGATTAACAGAGGCCGAGGAAGAGAGAGAGGAAGGGAAAACAGGGAAGGATTGGCCAACGAGTACAAAATTACAATTAGATAGGAGGGATACATTCTGATGTTCTATTGAACAGTAGGGTGACTATAGTTAACAATTAAGATTTGTATATTACATAGTAGCTAGAAGAAAGGCTTCCGAATGTTCTCATCACAAAGAAATGATAAATGCATACACTAACTACCCTGACCTGATCATTATACAACATATGTATGTATCAAAACATCAAATCATACCCCATAAATATGATTATAATGTGTCAATTAAAATAAATTTTTAGGGCCGGCCCGGTGGCGCACTGCTACATTGCGCCACTTGGGAGCGCGGCAGTGCTCCCGCCGAGGGTTCGGATCCCACATACAGACCGG
>NW_007883652.1:0-551 GCF_000696425.1 Galeopterus variegatus
GAGCGCCGCCGCGCTTCCCAAGCGGCGCACCATCCAGTGCGCCACCGGGCCGGCCCCTGAATATTTAAATTTTTGATTTTCAGATTCTTTTGAGGGGAACATTCTCCAAGTGGAAATTTGTTTCATGGTTTGACCATTAGCATCCTATCAACAAATATTTGAGTGCCTTCAATGCCAAAGTACTTTGCTGACCACCTCTGAGGTAAACCCTCAAAGATGTGAGTGTCCCTGGGAATGAGGAGTTGAGCAAGTATTCTTGGGAAAGGGATTAAAGTGTTGGGATTAAGCCACTTAGCGACTGCAAAGAGTCCTTTTTCTGAGGCATTTCATCTGAAATAAGGGGACCCACGGAGTAGGTTATCCTGAGATGTGACTTGCCCCAGCTGTGGCCTTCCTTGAATTTCTTCTGTGGTGGCTGCCACCACAACCTGCAGGATGTGTGGTTGTTTTTTTGTTCTTAGACCTGTACAGACCTCTATGTTCTTTATCGAAGTCTTGTTGAGGATAGGAGGAGCTTTTTGTCTTGTCAAAGCAACTTTTTAACATTCTTA
>NW_007883653.1:0-551 GCF_000696425.1 Galeopterus variegatus
GATTTTCTTTCTTTCCTGGGTTCCACACACTCTATTTCCCAATCTTGTTTGTTTATCTACACGTAACTTATTCTTCAGTCATCCACATGTTGCTGCATCTTTTTTTTTTTTTTAATACTGCTCTGTGCTATTATCTAATGCAATATATTTGGTAGGGTATAAAGGTATTAATATTTTCAAAGCAAAGTTTCTTATCTGAGAATACATTATGTGAGATTATATTTTTTCTAGGGAAATTTAGACAAGCCAAAGTAGAAGCAAATCTACTCATTAATCAAAAAAATAATGCAAATGACTTCATTTTTTTTTTTATCCATGTATATTTCTCAATACCTTGTTTCAGCAATATAGGAAGATTTTTCCATTTCTTGATATCCAAGACTGCATACGTATTAAATTAAAAATGACAACTGCTTAAAATATTTCTATTGTCTAAGTAAACTTAGAAAAAGAATGTTATGCACTCATAATGATTAAGTAATATTTCTCTGATAACATTTATTTGCATTTCTCTAAGGATGTGTAGACCCTTAAACTTGTTGCTTCATTAT